>NW_007233460.1:23911-35075 GCF_000164805.1 Carlito syrichta | reverse complement strand
AAACTAGAAAAACGTTCTGCCTGGCTAGAGGCAGGGCAATAAAACTATTATGGCAATTTAGTTTCTAATCTTAGCTCTAGGAGAAACTGCTTTGGGGAACAAAAGCTGACTGACCAGTCTACCAGGAAATAGAAGTTTAAAAATGTCTTGAAAAAGGAGTACAACTTAGAAAGACAGGGAAAAATAACTATGCTCTTCACTTTCCATCAGGCATATTGATATTTACTTAAAAGTTTTGTATCCTAACGTAAGTTTTGTTGCCATGTATGCACACTGGTCACTATTCACACACCAATATTATAGGTATTGCTTCTCAGAGGCGATCTTTCAGATGGGCCTTTATGGTCTTCAGTCATGTAGCTATAGATGTTGGCTCCCAACAGAAAGGAATGGAATGGAGTGGAATGGAATTGAATGGAATGGAGTGGAATGAAATGGGATGAAATGGATTGGAATGAAATAGAATTGAGAGAAATGGACGTGGTTTGAGAGGATTGGAATGGAATGGAATGGAATGGAATGCAATGGAATGAATGGAGAGGAATAGAATGTAGAGGACTGTAAGAAAATAAAGAGAAAAGGAATGGAGGCAAATTGAATGGAAAGGAATGGAATGAAATCGAATGGAGAGAAATTGAATGAAATGGTAAGAAATGGAATAGAATGGAATGGAGATGAATGAATGGAGAGGATTGGAATGGAGAGGAATGGAATAGAAAGGAAAAGAATGGAATGGAGAGGAATGGAATGGAATTGAACTGAGAGGAATTGAATGGAATAGAGAGGTATGGAATGGAATGGAAATGAATGGAAGGGACTGGAATGGAATGGAGAGGAATATAATGTAATATAGAGGAATGTTATGGACTGAAGAGGAATGCAATAGATAAAAATTGAATAGAGAGGAATGTAATGGAGAGAAATAGAATTGAGAGGAGTGGAATGGAGAAGAACGGAATGGATTGGAATGGAATGGAAAGGAATGGAGAAAAATACAGAGGAATGGTATGGATTGGAGAGGAATGGAATGGAGTTTAATGGAATGGAATTTAATACAGAGGAATGGAATGGAATGGAGAGGAATGGAATGGAGTGGAATGGAATGGAATAGAATGAAATGGAAAGGAATTTAATAGCATTGTAAGGATTGGAATGGAATAGAATGAAATAAAGAGGAATGAATGGAATGCAGATAAATAAACTGAGAGAATTAGAATGTAGAGAAATGGAATGGAATGGAAAAGAATGGAATGGATAGAAATTGAATCGAATGGAATGGAGAGGTATAGAAGGAAACTGAAAGGAATGGAATGTGTTGGAAAGGAGATGAATGAATGTAGCCAAATAGAATGTAGAGGAATGGAATGGAATGGAAAGGAATGGAATGGAATGGTATGGAATGGAGAGGATTGGAAAGGAATGTAGTGGAATGGAGAGGAATTAAATGGAGAAGAATGGAAATAATAGGATTGAAATGGAATGGAATGTAAAGGAATGGACAGGAATGAAATGAAATGGAATGGAAAAGAATAGAACACAAAGAAATGGAGTGGAATGGAATGGAAAGGAAAGGAAAGTAGAGGAATGGAATGGAAGGGAAGGGAAAGGAAAGTAGAGGAATGAAAAAGAATGAAGAGAAAGGAATGCAGAAGATTGGAATGGAGAGGAATGGAATGGAATGAAAAGGAAAGAAGAGGAATGTTATTCTTTGGAGAGAAATGGAATGGAGTGGAATGGAATGGGATATGTAGGAATGGAATGGAAAGGAGAGGAATGAAATGGAGTGGAATGGAATGGAATGAAATGTAGAGGAATGCAGTAGCATTGAAAGGATAGGAATGGAATGGCATAGAACGGAATGGAGAGCAATGGAATGGAATGCAGAGGAATAAATTGAGACAATAGAATGTGGAGTAATGGAGTGGAATAGAAAGGAATGGAATGGAGAGAAATTGAATCAAATGGAATGGATTGGAAAGGTGAGGAATGGAATGAAATAGAAAGGAATGGAATGCGATGGAAAGGAAATGAATGAATCGAGAGGAATAGAATGTAGAGGAATGGAATGGAATGGAATACAATGGAATGCCGAGGAATGGAATGGAATAGAATTGGAGAGGAATGAACTGTAATGGAGAGAAAAGGAATGGAAGGAGAGGAATGAAATGGAGAAAAGTGGAATGGAGAGAAATGGAATAGAGAGGAGTGGAATGGAGAGGAATATAATATAATGGCATGGAAAGAAATTGAGAGGAATGGAATGGAGTGGATTGAAATGGAATGGAATGGAGAGGAATAGAATAGCATTAAGAGCATTGGATTGGAATGGAATAGAACGGAATTGGGAGGAATGGAATAGAATACCGAGGTATGATGTGAGAAGAATAGAATGTAGAGGAATGGATGGAATGGATTGAAATTAAACGGAATGGAATGGAGAGCAATGGAATGAAATGCAACGGAATGAATTGGAATGCAATCAAATTGAATGAATGGAGAGGAATAGAATGTAGAGGAATAGAATGGAATGGAAAAGAATGGAATGGAGAGGAATGGAATGGAAAGGAATAAAAGAGAGGAATGGAACTGAATTGAATGGAGAGGAATGGAATGGAGATGAATGGAGTGGAATGAAATGGAGAGGAATGGAATGGAATGGAGAAAAATTTAATGAAGAGGAATGGTATGGAGAGGAATGGAATAGAGAAAAATGAAATGCAGGGGATTGGAATGGAGAGGAATGGAACGAAATGGAATGGAAAGGAATGTTATGGAATGGAGTGGAATGGAATTGAGTGGAATGGAATGGAATAAAATGGTATGGAATGATATAGAATTGAGAGAAATGGAATACATTTGAGAGGATTGGACAGGAATGGAATAGAATGGAATGGAGAGGAATGGAAAAGAATGCGGTGGAATGAATGGAGAGGAATAAAATGTAGAGGACTGCAAGAAAATAAAGAAAAATGGAATAGAGGCAAGTTGAATGGAATTAAATTGAATGGAGAGGAATGGATGAAATGGTAAGATATGGCATGGAATGGAATGGAGATGAATGAATGAAGAGTATTAGAATGTAGATGAATGGAATGGAAAGAAAAAGAACAGAATGGAGAGGAATGGAATGGAATGGAATTGAGAGGAATTGAATGGAATAGAGAGGTATGGAATGGAAGGAAAATGAATGGAATGGATAGCAATGGAATGGAGAGGAATGGAATGGAAAGGAGAGTAATGGTGTGGAATAGAGAGGAAGAGAATAGAGTAAAATTGAATGCAGAGGAATAGAGTGGACAGGAACGGAATTGAGAGGAGTGGAATGGAGAAGAACGGAATGGAATGGAATGATAAGGAATGGAGAAGAATCGAGAGGAATGGTTTGGATTGGAGAGGAATGGAAACGAGTTGAATGGAATGGAATTTAATAGAGAGGAATGGAATGGAATGGAGATAAATTCAATCAAATGGAATGGAATGGAGAGGTATAGAAGGAAATAGAAAAGAATGGAATGTGTTGGAAAGGAGATGAGTGAATATAGACAAATAGAATGTAGAGGAATGGAATGGAAAAGAATGGAATGGAGAAGAATGGAATGGAATGGTATGGAATGGAGAGGATTGGAAAGGAATGGAGTGGAATGGAGAGGAATGAAATGGAGAAGAATGGAAATAAGAGGATTGAAATGAATGGAATGTAAAGGAATGGACAGGAATGGAATGAAATGGAATGGAAAAGAATGAAATGGAAAGAAATGGAGTGGAATGGAATGGAAGGGAATGGAAAGGAGCAGAATGGAATGGAATGGAGAGGAATGAAATTCAGAGGATTGGAATGGGGAGGAATGGAATGGAATGGAATGATAAGGAATGAAGAGGAATGTTATTGTTTGGAGAGGAATGGAATGGAGTGTAATGGAATACAGAGAAATGGAATGGAATGGAGATGAAGGGAATGGAATGGAGTGGAATAGAATAGAATGGAATGAAATGGAAAGATAGGTAACAGCATTGAAAGGATAGAAATTGAATGCAACAGATTGGAGAGAAATACAATGGAATGCACAGGAATGAACTGAGAGGAAAAGAATGTAGAGAAATGGAATGGAATAGAGAGGAATGGAATAGAGAGTAATGGAATGGAATGGAATGGAGAGGAATGGAATAAAATAGAAAGGAATGGAATGGGCTGGAAAGGAGATGAATGAATGGAGCCGAACAGAATGTAGAGGAATGGAATAGAATGGAAAAAAATAGAATGTTGAGGAATGGAATGGAGAAGATTGGAAAGGATTGGAAAGGAATGCAATGTAATAAGAGGAATGGAATGGAGAAGAATGGAAATAAGGGGATTGAAATGGAATTGAATGTATAGGAATGGACAGGAATGGAATGAAATGGAATGGAGAGGAATGGAATGGAAAGGAATGGATTGGAATGGAATGGAATGGAATGGGAGGGAATGGAAAATAGAGGAAAAGAATGAAATGGAGAGGAATGGAATGGAGAGGAATGGAGTGGAGAGACATGGAATGTAGAGCATTGGATTGGAGAGGAATGGAATGGAATGCAATTGAATGGAATGTATTGGAGAGGAATTGTATGGAATTAAGAGGAATGGAGTGGAGTGGAATAGAAGGGAAGGGAATGAAATAGGAATTGAATAGCATTGAGAGGATTGGAATGGAATGAAATAGAACGGAATGGAGAGGAATGGATTGGAATGCAGCGGAATGAATGGAGAGGAATAGCATGTACAGGAATGGAATGGAATAGAAAGGAAATGAATGGAGAGAAATTGAATGGAATGAACGGAATGGAATGGTGAGGAATGGAATGAAATGGAAAGGAATGGAATGGAATGGAGGTGAATGAATGGTGAAGAATAAAAAGAGAAATGGAATGGAATGGAAAAGAATGGAATGGAGAGGAATGGAATGAAGTGGAATGGAATGGAAATGAATGGAATAAAACAAAATTGAATGGAGAGAATTGGAATGGAATGGGAAGAAATGGAATGGAATGGAGTGGAATGTAATGGAGAAGACTGGAAAGGAGAGGAATGGAATGGAATGAAATGCTATTAAGAGGAATGGAAAGGAATGGAATAGAATGGAAAGGGATGGAATGGAATAGAGGAGAATGGAATGCAATGGGGAGGAATGGAATGGAATAGAGCAGAAAGAAATAGTGTGGAATGGAATGGATTTGATTGAAATGGAACTGAGAGGAATGTAATGGAATGAAATTGAATTGAGTGGCATGGGATGGTGTGGAGAGTATTAGAATTGAATGGAAGGAACGGAATGGAGAGGATTGAAATAAAATGGAGTAGAATGGAATTGAGGGTACTGGAATGGAGAGGAATTGAATGTACTGGAGAGGCATGGAATGGAATGGACAGCAATGTATTGCAGAAAAGGGGAATGTAGAGGAAAGGAATGGAGAGGTATGGAATGGAGTGGAATGGAATGCAGAGGAGTAGAATAGAGATGAATGGAATGAATTGGAATGGAATGTAATTGAATGAAAGGAATGTAGAGGAATGGTATGGTATGGAAAGAAATGGAATGGACTGGAATAGAATGGAATAGAGAGGAATTGAATGGAATGGAGAGTAATGAAATGGAGTGGAATGGAATGGAATGAAATAAAATTGAGAGAGAGATTCCACAAGATGGTGAAAGCATAGGTGGATTTGTGAGACTCTCCGAACGTGAGTTCCCAAAAAGACTCTTACTTTTCTTCCTGAAGGCCCCTTCTCACAGCCAGCCACACTGGTATGAAGACTGGGGAACTTCAGTCCCACACAGGGCCAGATATTGCAGCCCCTGGCTGCAGCTGCTCCACGCTATATTACTCCCACCTGCTCAAGAGTCCCGGGTCTCACCTCCCTCCCTGGCTACATCGTCTTGCCCAGCATGCAGTACCAAACTGCTGGTCACCCTGGGAGGCTCTGGGCACCCGTCCCTCAGAGATACTGGTCCCATTTCTGGCTGAAGTGCCTTGTGAGGGACCCAGGGCCACCAACTGCCCTTTGGAGATTTGGGACTTTGGAGCTCTGGAGCCCAAGGCCCATCCTGACTGAGGCACTCAGCTTGCAACCTCAAGCTTGTGTAAGGGATTAGAACCCCAAGCTTGTGTAAGGTGCTGATCATAGGCTTCCAGCTCCAGAGGAGGGAACGCCCAACCCTCTCCTCCACCCCAGCCTGCTGGTGACACCCCGGATCCAGTGCCCAGCTGTGAAACTGATGCTGCCCAGAGACCCAGATGAGCATCCTAAAAGTGAAAGTGAAGCTACCACCTCCACCATTCTCCAGAAAGATTTGCATCACCCTGCCCACCTATCAGAGCCTCCATTTCAGTTCCCACGGTGACCTCGTTAAACAAGAGACAAGGCCCCTCCCCTACACTGAACAGACTGATAAAACTAAGAGTCACAGACCTCCCAGGCAATAGGCTAGCTGCCTGCAGCAGAGATAAGAGCTCAAGTGGCTTTAGACACTAAGGAAAGATTACAGAACTAGTCTGATCTCTTATTTTGACCTTTGGTTTTATCATTCTGACTGTAAGTTTTGTTCAGTATTGTTTGCTTTCTAACTTATACTACCTGTTTTATGATCTTATTGGTCTGTCTCTGTGTAGCTACCAGTATTCTTTAGGGAATTTTCCTTCTGTGTTTTTTTTTTCACTTCTCTCCGGCCTTGTGTCTCTTTTTCACCTGTTAGTTGGTATGTATATCGGTTTTCCCTCTCACTCTTCTCTCTTTCTAACTTCCTATTGACCCCCCCTTCCTCCATGATTTTCCTCTTTTGTACCTCTTTTTGCTCCAGGGATGAGAGAAAAATCTACACAAATGAAGAAAAGCCAAAAGAAGAATATGGGTCCCTCCCAGGCACCTGGGAGGGCAGACACTGAGAAAACTGACTTCGGAATGCAAACAATGAAGAGCTCCCAGAATGACTGCTCTCAAACTACAAACTAGATATCAAGACATTAATGGAGAGATTAAAAAGAATTGAAGAGACTCAAGAAGAAACTAGAAAGGAGCTGATATCTGAGATAAAAGTAATAAAAAATACTACAAATGAAATGAAGAACAAACTGATAAGCATGGAAAGCAGAATTACCCAAGCAGAAGAAAGAATCTCAGAGCTTGAGGACCAAAATATAGAGCTAACCCAAACTCTCAAAAACACAGAAAACAAGCTCAAAAAGACAGGAAAAAACCTTCAAGAGATAAGCGATTACTTCAAGAGACCAAACCTAAGAATAATCGGCCTTCCTGAGGCAGAAATAGAAACAGAGACCACACTGGAACAAACCTTCCATGAGATCATTCAAGAAAACTTCCCTTATCTAACCAATGATGCAAAAACTCAAACACAAGAGATTCAGAGAACCCCTGCAAGACAACAAATGAGAAGACCAACTCCTAGACACATAATAATTCGCCTAAACAAAGTAGGCATAAAAGAAAAAGTTCTAAAGGCAGCAAGAGAAAAAGGCCAGATCACCTACCATGGAAAACCATTAAAATAGCAACAGATCTATCTACAGAATTCCTGCAGGCTTGGAGAGCTTGGAGCCCTATCTTAAAAACCCTAAAAGATAAATAATTTCAACCAAGAATAACCTACCCAGCCAGATTATGCTTCATCAGCGAGGGAGAAATAAAATCTTTCCCACATATCCAATCCCTAAGAACTTATGCTGCCACCAAACCACCTTTACATGAAACACTTAAAAAAGTACTAAACACAGAAGAAAATGGGGTAAAGAGCAACGTTCTTCACAAGAGTACAGGAAAAAGAATAAAATACACACGAACCAACCCCAAAACCAAAAGAAAGACAATAAACCATGTGGAAGAACAACTCTATAAGAAATCTATGATAAGGACAAACTCACATTTCAATAATTAGCCTGAACGTGAATGGACTCAATGAACCACTGAAAAGACATAGGATGGCAAAATGGATAAAATATCACCAGACAACAATATGCTGCATTCAAGAAACCCATCTCACTAGAAAGGACATGTACAGACTCAAAATAAGGGGATGGGAAACAAATTTTCAGACGAAAGGAACACAAAAGAAAGGGGGAGTCGTGATTCTAATTTCAGACCAAATACCATTTAAGCTATCAAAAATTTAAAAAGATACGGAAGGCCACTACATAATGATAAAAGATTCACTCCATCAACAAGAAATATCTATCCTAAACATATATGCACCTCACATAGGTGCACCAACTTTTATAAAGCAACTCCTAGGAAAACTAAAGAAAGATATTGACTCTAACAATATCATAACTGAGGACTTCAATACCCCACTCACAACCCTAGATGAACCATCAGGACAAAAAATCAGCAATGAGATCTGGAACTTCAATGTGACTCTTGACCAAATGGACTTAATTGATACCTACAGAACACTCCATCCAAAAACCAAAGAATACACATTCTACTCATCACCGCATGGAATATATTCTAAGATAAACCACATAATTAGCCATAAAACAAGCATAACCAAATTTAAAAGGACCAAAATTTTGTCATGCACCTACTCGGACCACAGTGGAATAAAAAAGGTAAATAAATAAACACCAACAAATTTCCCCCCAAACCCACAAAGATATGGACACTAAACAGTATGATGCTAAATAACTCCTGGGTCAATGATGAAATCAAAACCGAGATCAAAAGATACCTTGAAACAAATGAAAATGAAGAAACCTCTTACCAGAATCTCTGGGATGCCATGAAAGCTGTAGTGAGAGGGGAATTTTTATCCCTAAAAATGCACATAAAGAAAATGGAAGAAACACAAATTAACAGCCTAAAAAGCCACCTAAGGAAGCTGGAAAAGCAAGACCACAAAAATCCTAATTTCAGCAGAAGAATCCAGATCACCAAAATAAAAGCCCAAATCCAGGACATAGAAGACAAAAAGACAAAACAAAAGATGAATTAAACAAAAAGCTGGTTCTTCAAAAGGATAAACAAGATTGAGGGTCCCCTAGCTACACTGACCAAGAAAAAGAAAGAAAAACCCCAAATAAGCACAATCAGAAACACACAAGATGAAGTCACATCTGACCCTGAAGAAATACAAAAGATCATTAGAGATTACTAGGTACACTTGTATGGAAACAAACTTGAAAACCTTTCAGAAATGGAGGACTTTCTGTCAGCACGCCACCTGCCTAGGTTGAAACAAGAAGAAATTGAGACCCTAAATAGACCAATAACAATCAAGGAAATTGACTATGTAATAAGAAAACTACTTACAAAACAAACGCCCTGTTCGAGATGGCTTTCCAGCAGAATTCTACAAGACATTTAAGGAGGAGCTGATGCCAATACTACTGAAGGTATTTCAGGCGATTGAGAAAGATAGAACCCTCCCCAAATCATTTTATGAAGCTAACATCACATTGATACCCAAGTCAGGTAAAGATCCAACAAAGAAAGAGAACTACAGGCCAATATCTTTGATGAACATAGATGCTAAAATTCTCAACAAGATCCTAGCAAACCCAATTCAACAACACATCTCAAAAATCATCCATCATGACCAAGTAGGCTTCATCCCTGGGATACAAGGCTGGTTCAACATTCGTAAAACCATAAATGTAATTAAATACATCTACAGACGTGAAAAGAAAAACCACATGATATATCATTAGATGCAGAAAAAGCTTTTGATAAAATCAAGCACCCCTTCTTGATAAACCCCTTGAACATCTAGGCATATGGGGAACATATCTCAAAGTAGTAAAAGCCATCTATGAGAAACCCACAGCCAGCATACTCCTAAACGGACAAAAATTGAAACCATTTCCCCTGAAAACTGGAACAAGACAAGAATACCCACTCTCACTACTCCTGTTTAATACAGTATTGGAAGTCCTGGCTCGAGCAATCAGAGGAGAGAAGGCAATCAGGGGTATCCAAACAGGAAAAGGGGAAGTCAAATTATCTCTTTGCAGATGACATGATTGTGTACCTTGAAAGCCCAAGAGAGTCTGTCAAAAATTTTCTTACACTGATAAAGGCCTTCGGCAAAGTCTCAGTATATAAAATAAATGTGCAAAAGACAATTGCATTTCTTTACACCAGTAAAAAACATTCAAAAACCCAAATAAAAACCACTATTCCATTCACAATAGACACAAAAAAATGAATTACATTGGCATCTTCCTAACCAGAAACATGAAAGAACTTTACAATGAAAACTACAAAACTCTGCTCAAAGAAACCAAAGATGACACAAACAAGTGGAAAAATATCCCATACTCATGGATTGGAAGAATCAACATTGTGAATATGTTCACCTTACCTAAGGCAATCTACAGATTCGATGCAATACCTATCAATTTACCAGCAACATTCTTCTCAGACCTAGAAAAAACAACACAGGAATCCATATGGAAGCACAAACGACCAAGAATAGCCAGAATAATCCTCAGCAAAAACAAAACAATACAAAGCGGGTGGTATCACATTACCAGACTTCAAACTTTACTATAAATCTACAATCATCAAAAGAGCTTGGTATTGGTATAGGAACAGGCATATAGATCAATGGAATAGAATTGAGCTTCCAGGAGCAAAACCTCAATTTCTTAATCAATTCATCTTTGACAAAGCCTCCACCACCTACCATTGGGGAGAGGAGAACCTATTTAGTAAACTGTGCTGGGAAAACTGGCTGACCACATGTAGAAGATGGAAACAGGACTCCTATCTAAGTTAACTCCAATGGATCAGAGACCTAAATGTACAACCTCAAACCATAAGAACCTTAGAAAATGAAGGACATACCCTCATGGAAATTGGAACTGACATCCAATTCCTGAACAAAACCTGAAACCCAAGGGATAAGATAGACAAGTGGGACCTCATTGAACTGAAAAGCAAGCTTCTGGAAAGCCAAAGAAACCATCAAGAGAGCCTACAGACTGGGAAAAAGTATTTGCCAACTCCAGGTCTGACAAAGGCTTAGCATGTTGGATCTACAAGGAACCCAAACATGCTTAAAAGAAAAAAAAACCAAAGAACTCCATTATAAAATGGGCAAAAGATATGAACAGACACTTCACAAAGGAAGACATCCGAGCAGCCAACAGATATATGAAGAAATGTTCAACCTCACTG
>NW_007233460.1:0-23703 GCF_000164805.1 Carlito syrichta | reverse complement strand
CAGCATTGCTCACAATAGCAAGAACCTGGAAACAACCATGCTGTCCATCAAAAGAGGACTGGATTTAAAAAATGTGGTACATATACACGATGGAGTAGTATGCAGTCATAAAAAATAACAAAATCATGAATTTCGCAGCAACCTGGAGGGAACTAGAGTCTATAAGACTGAGTGACCTCTCACAGAAACAAAAATCTGAGTATCACATGTTCTCACTCATATAGTGGACCTTGATCATCCAACGAACTACCATAAGAAAATGACTGACAGTGGTGGGAAACTATGTGGTGGGGAAAGGTGTATGGGACTAATGTTAGTAAACATCTGTCTGGGGATGGGGAGACACCTGTTATCAACAAGGGGTTCTGAATGAAGCATGTTTGTATACCTAATCCATAACTGTACCCAACAATATCATTTAAAAAATTGATTAAAAAAAGAAAAAGAAATAGAATTGAGAGGAATGGAATAACTTTGAGAGGATTGGAATTGATTGGAATAGAATGGAATGGAGAGGAATGAAATGGAATGAAGAGGGATGAATGGAGAGGAAGAGAATGTAGAGGACTGTAATGGAAAGAAGAGAAATGGAATGGAGCCAAATTGAATGGAAAGAAAAGGAATGGAATGGAATGGAGCGGAATGAAAAGAAATGATAAGGAATGGAATAGAATAAAATAGACATGAATGATTGGAGAGGATTAGAATGTAGAGGAATGGAGTAGAAAGGAAAAGAAGGGAATGGAGAGGAATGGAATGGAATTTAATTGAGAGGAATGGAATGGAAAGGAGAGGTATGGAATGGAACAGAATGGAATGGAGAGGAATAGAATGGAATGCAGAGGAATGGAATGGAGAGGAATGGAATTGAATAGAATAGAATACAGAGGAATGGAATAATATGGAGTGTAATGGAGTTTAATGGAATGGAATGAAAAAGAATAGAATGGAAGGAAATGGAATGGAAATAAATGAAATGGAGAAGAGTGGAATGGAGAGGACGTAATGGAAAGGAATGAAATGAAATGGAGAGGAATAGAAGGGAGAGAACTGAAATGGAGAGCAATGGAAGGGAAAGAACTGAAATGGAAATGAGTGGAATGGAATGGAAAGGAGAGGAAGAAAATGGAATGGAATGAAATAGCGTGGAATGCAATGTAGGGCAAAGGAACGACATGGAATGAAATGGAATAGAGAGAAAAGAAATGATGTGGAATGTAATGGATTTGAATGCAATGGAATGGAGAGAAATGTAATAGAATTAAATGGAATTGAGAGGAATGGGATGGCATGGAGATGATTAGGATGGAATGGAAGGAATGGAATGGAGGGGATTGGATTTCAATGGATTAAAATGGAATGGAGAGCAGTATAATGGAATGGAATGGAGAGGAATGGAATGGAATGAAGAGGAATGGAATGGAATGGAGAGGAATGGAATGGAGAAAAATGGAATGGAGAGGAATGGAATGGAGAGGAATGGAATGTAGACTAGTAGAATACAGAGGAGTGGAATGGAGAGGAATGGAATGGAATGAAATGGGAAAGAATGGAGAGGAATGTTATGGAATTGAGAGGAATGGAATGGAGTGGAATGTAATGAAATGGAATACAGATGAATGAAATGGAATACAGAGGAATGAAATGGAGTGGAATGGAATGGAATGAAATGTAGAAGAATGGAGTAGCATTGAAAGGATAGGGATGGAATGGCATAGAACGGAATGGAGAGTAATGGAATGGAATGCTGAAGAATAAACTTAGACGAATAGAATGCAGAGGAATGGAATGAAATAGAAAGGAATGGAATGCAGTGGAATGGAGATGAATGAATGGAAAGGATTAGAATGTAGAGGAATGGAATGGAATGGAATGGAGAAGAATGAACTGTAATGGAAAGGAAAGGAATGAAAGGAGAGGAGTGGAATGGAAAAAAGGAATGGAGACAAAAGGAATGTAGAGGAGTGGAATGGGGAGGAATGTAATACAGCATGGCATGGAAAGGAATGGAAAGGAATTGAGAGAAATGGAATGGAGTGGAAGGAAATGGAATGGAATGGAGAGGAATAGAATAGTATTGAGAGCATTGGAATGGAATGGAATAGAAGGGAATTGAGAGGGATGGAATGGAATGCCGAGGAACGATTTGAGAATAATAGAAAGTAGAGGAATAGAATGGAATGGAATGTATAGAAATTGACTGGAATGGAATGAAATGGAGAGCAATGGAATGAAATGGAAAGGAATGAAATGGAATGCAATCGAGTTGAATGAATGGAGAGGAATAGACTGCAGAGGAATAGAATGGAATGGAAAAGAATGGGATGGAGAGAAATGGAAAGGAAAGGAATTAAAGGAGAGAAATGGAAAGGAATGGAGAGGAATAGAATGTAGAGGAATGGAAGGAATGGAAAACAATGGAATGAAGAGGAATAGAATGGAAAGGAATTAAAGGAGAGCAATGGAATGGAATGGAGAGGAATGGAATGGAGAGGAATGGGATGGAGAGGAATAGAATGGAGAAGAATGAAATGTAAAGGATTGCAATGAATACGAATGGAATTGAATGGAATGAAAAGGAATGGAGAGGAATGTCATGGTTTGGAGAGGAATGGAATGGAGTGGAATGGAATGGAATGGAATACAGAGGAATGAAATGGAATGGAGATGAATGGAATGAAATGGAATGGAATGGAATGAAATAGAATTGAGGAATGGAATAGGTGTGAGAGAATTGGAATGGAATGGAATGGAATAGAATGGAATGCAGAGAAATGGAATTTAATGCAGAGGAATGAATGGAGAGGAATAGAATGTAGAGGACTGTAAGGGAATAAAGAGGAATGGAATGGAGGCAAATTGAATGGAAAGGAATGGAACGAAATGGAATGGAGAGGAATGGAATGAAAAGAAGTGGAATGGAATGGAATGGATTGGAATGGTATGGAGATGAATGAATGGAGAGAATTAGAATGTAGAGGAATGGAATGGAAGGAAAAGAATGGAATGGAGAGAAAAGGAATGGAATGAAATTGAGAGGAATTGAATGAAATGAGGAGGTATGGAATGGAATGGAAATGAATGGAATGGATAGGAATGGAATAGAATGGAATGGAATGGAAAGGAGAGGAATGGTATGGAATGGAAAGGAATGGAATACAGAAAAATTGAATGGATAGGAATGCAATGGAGAGGAATGGAATGGAGAGGAGTGGAATGGAAAAGAATGAAATGGAATGGAATGGAGAAGAATAGAGAGGAATAGTATGGATGGGAGATGAATGGAAGAGAGTTGAATGGAATGGAATTTAATACAGAGGACTGGAATGGAATGGAGAGGAATGGAATGGAGTGGAATGGAATGGAATGAAATGGAAAGGAATGTAATAGCCTTGTAAGGATCAGAATGGAATAGAATGGAATGAAGAGGAATGAATGGAATGTAGAGAAATGAACTGGGAGGATTAGAATGCAGAGAAACGGTTTGGAATGGAAAGGAATGGAATGGAGAGAAATTGAATCGAATGGAATGGAGAGGTATAGAAGGAAATAGAAAGGAATGGAATGTGTTAGAAAGGAGATGAATGAATGTAGCCAAATAGAATGTAGAGGAATGGAATGGAAAATAATGGAATGGAGAGGTATGGAATGGAATGGTATGGAATGGAGAGGAAAGGAAAAGAAAGAAATGGAGTGGAATGGACAGGAATGGAATGGAATGGAGTGGAATGGAATGGAATGAAATTGAATGTAATGTAAAGGAATGGACAGGATTTGTATGAAATGGAATGGAAAGGAATGGAACAGAAAGAAATGGAATGGAATGGAATGGAATGGAAGGGAATGGAAAGTAGAGGAAGGGAATGGAATGGAAAGGAGTGGAATGGAATGGAGAGGAACGCAATGGAGAGGAATGAAATGCAGAGCAGTGGATTGGAGAGGAATATAAATTAATACAATTGAATGGAAAGTAATGGAGAGGAGTAGTATGGAATGAAGAGTAATGGAATGGAGTGGATTAGAAGGTGATGTAATGAAATGGAGATGAATGGAATATCATTGAGAGGATTGGAATGGAATGGAAAAGAACGGAATGGACAGGAATGGAATAGAATGCAGAGGAATGAAGGGAGAAAAATAGAATGTAGAGGAATGGAATGGAATACAAAGGAAAGGAATGGAAAGAAATGGAATGGAGTGGAATGCAATGAAATAGAGAGGAATGGAATGAAATGGAAAGTAAGGGAATGGAATGGAATGAAGAGGAATGAATGGAGAGGAATAAAGAGTAGAGGAATGGCATGAAATGGAAAAGAATGGAATGGAATAGAATGGAATCCAATGGATTAGAATGGAATTGAATGGAGAGGACTGGAAAGGAATGGAAAAGAATGGAATGGAGAGGAATGGAATGGAGAAGAATGGAAAGAAGTGGAATGGAACACAATGAAATGGGATGGACAGGAATGGAATGAAATGTTATGGAGAGGAAGGGAATGGGAACAAATGGAATGGAATGGAATGGAAACGAGAGAGATGGAATGGAAAGGAGACATTGGAATGAAATGGAAAGGAATGGAATGGAATGGAGAGGAATGGAATGGAATGGAGAGTGGGATGGAATAGAGAGGAAAGAAATAGTGTGGAATGGAATGGATTTGATTGAAATGGAACAGAGAGGAATGTAATGAAATGAAATTGAATTGAGAGGAATGGGATGGTGTGAAGAGGATTAGAGTGGAGTGGGAAGAATGGAATGGAGAAGATTCGTATGAAATGGGGTTGAATGGAATTGAGGGCAATGGAATGGAGAGGAATTGAATGTACTGTAGAGGTTTGGAATGGAATGGAGAGCAATGGATTGCAGAAAATGGAAATGGAGAGGAAAGAAATGGAGAGGAATTGGATGGAGAGGAATGGGATGTAGAGGAGTGGAATGGAGAAGAATGGAATGGAAAGGAAAGGAATGGAGAGGAATGATATGGATTGGAGTGGAATACAATGGACTGTAATTGAGTGGAATAGAGAGGAATTAAATGGATTGAAGAGGAATGGAATGGAATAGAATGGAATGGAATTGAATGAAATAGATTTGAGAGAAATGGAATAGCTTTGAGAGGATTGGAATGAATTGGAACAGAATGGAATGTGGATGAATGAATGGAGAGGAATAGAATGTAGAGGACTGTAATATAATAAACAGGAATGGAGTAGAGGCAAATTGAATGGTAGGTGGTGGAATGGAATGGAATGGAGAGGAATGGAATGAAATGGCAAGGAATGGAATGGAAGTAAATTGAGAGGAATGGAATGGAATGGAGAGGTATGGAATGGAATGGAATGGAATTTATAGGAATGGAATGGAATTGAGATGAATGGAATGGAAAGCAGAGTAATGGAATGGAGGGGAATGTAATGTAATAGAATAGAATACAGAGAAATGGAATAATATGGAATGTAATGGAGTTTAATGGAATGGAATGAAAAGGAATAGAATGGAAGGAAATGGAATGAAAAGGAATGGAATGAAGAAGAGTGGAATGGAGAGAAAGTAATGGAAAGGAATGAAATGAAATGTAGAGGAATGGAAAGAAGAGAAATGAAATGGAAAGGAGTGGAAAGGAATGGAATGTAGAGGAAGGAAATTGTATGAAAAAGAATGCAATGGAATGGAGGGAATGGAATTGAGTGGAATGAAATGAATAAGAATGGAACGGCATGGAATGGAATGGATTAGAGAGGAAAGAAATGGTGTGGAATGCAATGGATGTGAGAGGAATGTAACGGAATGAAATGGAATTGAGAGGAATGGGATGGTATGGAGAGGATTAGAATGGAATGGAAGGAATGGAATGGAGGGGATTTGAAAGGAATGGAATAAAATGGAATGGAGAGCAATGGAATGGAATGCAATGGAGAGGAATGGAATGGAGAGGAATGGAATGGAATGGAGACATGGAATGCAAAGGAATGGAATGGAGAGGAATGGAAAGGACAGGAGTGGAATGCAGAGAAGTGGAATGGGGAGGAATGGAAAGGAATGAAATAGAACGGAATGAAATGGGAAGGAATGAACAGGAAAAGTATGGAATTGAGAGGAATGGAGTAGAGTGGAATGGAATGCAATGGAGTACAGACAGATAGAATGGAATGGAGAGGAATGAAATGGAGTGGCATGGAATGGAATGAAATGTAGAGGAATAGAATAACATTGAAAGGATAGGAATGGAAAGGCATAGAACAGAATGGAAAGGAATGGAATGGAAAGCAGAGGAATAAATTGAGACTAATAGAATATAGAGGAATGGAAAGGAATAGAAAGAATGGAATTCAGAATAATTGAATCAAATGGAATGGATAAGAATGGAGAAAAATGGAATGAAATAGAAAGGAATGGAATTCGATGGAATGGAGATGAATGAATGGCGAGGAATAGAATGTAGAGGAATGGAATGGAATGGAATAGAATGGAATGAGAGGAATGAAATGGAATGGAATGGAATGGAATGGAGACGAATTGAATGGAATGGAAAGAAATGGACTGGAGAAAAATGGAATGGAGAGAAATGGAATGGAGAGGAGTGAGATGCAGGGGAATGGAATGGAATGGAAAGGAATGGAGAGGAATGGCGTGGATTGGAATGGAATGCAATGGAGTAGACAGAAATTGAAAGGAATTGTGAGGAATGAATGGAGTGGAATGGAATGGAATGGAAAGGAATGGAATAGCATTGAAAGGATTGGAATGGAATGGTATAGAACGGAATTGAGAGGAATGGAATGCTGAGGAATGATTTGAGAGGAATAGAATGTAGAGGAATGGAATGGAATGGACAGAAATTGAACGGAGTGGAATGGAATGGAGAGGAATGGAATGAAATGGAAAGGAATGAAATGAAATGCAATCGAGTTGAATGAACGGTGAGGAATAGAAAGTAAGGAGTGGACTGGAATAGAAAAGAATGGAATGGAAAGGAATGTAATGGAATTAGAGGAGAGGAATGAAATGGAAAGTAGAGGAATGGAATGGAATGAAATAGAGAGCAATAGAATGGAATGGAATGGATTGGAGAGGAATGGCTATGGAATGAAGAGGAATGGAATGGAGTGGAATAGAAGGGAATGGAATGAAATGGAGAGGAATGGAAATAGCATTGAGAAGATTGGAATGGAATACAACGGAATTGAGATGAGTGGAATGGAATGCAGAAGAATGAATGGAGAGGAATAGAATGTAGAGGAATGGAATGGAATAGAAAGGAATGGAATGGAGAGAAATGGAATGAAATGGAAAGGAATGGAATGGAAAGGCGACGACTGAATGGAGAGGAATTAAAAGGAGAGGAGTGGAATGGAATGGAGAAGAATGGAAAGGAGAGGAATAGAATGGAATGGAATCGAATCGAATAGAATAGAATGGAATGGAATGGAGAGGATTGGAAAAGAATGGAAAGGAATGGAAAAGAGAGGAATGGAATGAAGAATGAAAAGGAGAGGAATGGAACGGAATGAAATGGAATGGACAGGAATGGAATGAATATTTATAGAGAGGAAAGGAATGGAAAAGAATGGAATGGAATGGAAAGGAGATGGATGGTATGGAATGGAGAGGAATGGAATGAAATAAGAATGGAATGGAGAACAATGGAATGGAGAGAAATTGATTGGAATGGAAAGGAATGGAAAGGAGAGGAATGGAATGGAATGGAATGGAGAGGAATGGAATGGAATAGAGAGGAAACAAATGATGTGGATTGCAATCGATTTGACTGAATGGAACGGAGAGGAATGGAATGGAATGAAATTGATTTGAGAAGAATGGGATGGTGTGAAGAGCATTAGCATGGTATGGAAGGAATGGAAACGAAAGGATTGGAATGAAATGGGGTGAATGGAATTGAGGACAATGGAATGGAAAGAAATTGAATGTTCTGTAGAGGCTTGGAATGGAATGGAGAGCAATGGATTACAGAAAAGGGGAATGAAGAGGAAAGTAATGAAGAGGAATGGAATGGACTGAAATAGATGGAATAGAGAGGAATTGAATGGAATGGAGAGGAACGGAATGGAGTAGAATGTAATGGAGTGGAATCGAATGAAATAGAATTGAGAGGAATGGAATAGCTTTGAGAGGATTGGAATGGAATGGAATAGAACGGATTGGAGAGTAATGGAATGGAATGCAGAGGAATGAATGGATGAAAATAGAATGCAGAGGACTGTAATGGAATGAAGAAGAATGGAATGGAGGCAAATTGAATGGAAGGGGGTAAAATGGAATGGAATGGAGAAGAATGGAGTGAAATGGTAAAGAATGGAATGGAATGGAATGGAGATGAATGGAGAGGATTAGAATTTAGAGGAATGGAATGGAAAGGAAAATAATGGAATGGAGAGGAATGGAATGGAGAGGAATGGAATGGGATAGAATGGAATGGATGGAATGGAAAGGAATGGAATGGAGTGGGTTAGAATGGAATGGAATGAAATGGAATGGAGAGGAATGGGATGGAGAGGAATGGAATTTAGAGGAATGAAATGCAGAGGAATGAAATGCAGAGGAATGGAATGGAGAGGAATGAAATGCAGAGGAATGGAATGGAGAGGAATGGAATAGAATGGAATGGAGATGAATGTTATCGCTTGGAGAGGAATGGAATGGAGTGGAATGGAATACAGAGGAATGGAATGGAATGGAGAGGAAATAGAATGGAGAGTGGAATGGAATGGAAAGAAATGTAATAGCATTGAAAGAATAGGGTTTTAATAGAACGAATTGGAGAGGAATGGATTGGAATGCAGAGTAATGAATTGAGAAGAAAAGAATGTAGAGAAATGGAAAGGAATGGAATAGAGAGAAATTGAATCGAATGGAATGGAATGAAGAGGAATGGAATGGGATGGAAAGGAGATGAATGAATGGTGCCGAATAGAATGTAGAGGACTAGAATGGAATGGAAAAAAATGGAATGGTGAGGAATCGAATGGAATGATATGAAATGGAATGGAGAGGATTGGAATGGAATGGCAAGGAATGGAATGGAATGGAGAGGAGTGGAATGGAGAAGAAGGGAAATGAGAAGAATGAAATGGAATGGAATTCAAAGGAATGGAGAGGAATAGAAAGAAATGGAAATGAGAAGAATGGATGGAAATTAATGTAATGGAATGGGATGGAATTCAATGGAATGGAAAGTAGAGGAAAGGAATGGAATGGAGAACAATGGAATGAAATGGAAAGGAATTGAATAGAATTTAGAGTAATGGAATGGAGAGTAATGGAATGGAAAGGAATGGAGAGGAAAGGAATGGAAAGGAATGAAATGGAATGGAATGGAAAGGAGAGGGATGGAATGGAGAGAAATAGAAAGGAATGGAATGGTGAGAAATGGAATGAAATGGAATGGAGTGGAATGGAATGGAATGAAACAGAATTGAGAGGATTGGAATAGGTTTGAGAGGATTGGAATGGAATGGAATACAATGGAATGGAATGCAGAGGAATGAATGGAGAGAAATAGAATGTAGAGTACTGTAATGGAATAAAGAGTAATGGAATGGAGGCAAATTGAATGAAAAGGAATGGAATGAAACGGAATGGAAATGAATAAATGGAGAGTATTAGAATGTAGAGGAATGGAATGGAAAGGAAAAGAATGGAATGGAATTGAATTGAGAGGAATGCAATGGAATGTAATGGAATGGAGTGGAGATGAATGGAATGGAATGCAGAGTAATGGAATGAAGGGGAATAGAATGGAATGCAATAGAATCAATACAGAGGAATGGAATAATATGGAATGTAATGGAGTTTAATGAAATAGAATGAAAAGAAATAGAATGGAATGAAATGGAATGGAAAGGAATAGAATGGAGAAGAGTGGAATGGAAAGGAAGTAATGGAAAGGAATGAAATGGAATGGAGAAGAAGGAAATGGAATAGAATTGAATGGAAATGAATGGAATTGAATGGATTTGAATGGAATGAAGGGGAATGGAACGGCATGGAATGAAATGGAACAGAGAGGAAATAGGTGTGGAATGTAATGGATTTGAATGAAATGGAATGGAGAGGAATGGAATGGAATGAAATGGAATTGAGAGGAATGGGATGGTATGGAGAGGATTAGTATGAAATGGAAGGAATGGAATGGAGGGGATTGGAATGGAATGGAATAAGATGGAATGGAGAGCAATGGAATGGAATGGAATGGAGAGGAATGTAATGTAATGGAGAGGAATGGAATGGAGAGTAATGGAATGGAACAGAGATGAGTTGAATGCAGAGGATTGGAATGGAGAGGAATGGAATGGAATGGAATAGAATGGGATGGAATGGGAAGGAATGGAGAGGAATGGTATGGAATTGAGAGAAATGATATTTCAGAATACTGTGTCCTAATTCTTTATATATTTTTTAGCCAGTATCACTCTATTTTGCAGACTTGAGAGCAGTGACATTCTTACAGCGATCATAGCCTCAGTCGGCTTGGCTCAGGTGATCTGTCTACCTCACTCTTCTCAGTTGCTGAAACTTCAAACTTTGGCATAAAAAGATGGTGGAAATACAGGCAAGCACCAACATGCCTGGCTACTTGTAATATTTCTTGTAGAGCACGTGTTGCCTAGGTGCCATGTCTGGTCTCAGATCCCTGGGCTCAGGCAATCCTCTCACCTCTGCCTGCCAAAGTGCATGGATGACAACCATGAAACACTTTACCCAGTTGAAGCAGGCATTATAAAAATCATAAAAACAAGGACTGGGTGTGGTGACTCATGCTTGTCATCCCAGTTCTTTGGGATACCAAGGGCACAGGGTTACCTGAGTCGAGGTATTCAAGACCAGTATCCTAATTCTTTATTTTTTTTAGCCAGTCTCACTCTGTTTTGCAGACTTGAGTGCAGTGACATGCTTATGGCCATCGCAGCCTCAGTCAACTTGACTTAAGTGATCCTTTTACCTCAGTCTTCTCAGTAGCTGAAACTTCAGACTTTGGCCTAAAAAGTTGGAAATACAGGAAAGCACCAACATACTCAGCTAGTTCTATTATTTCTTGTAGACCACAAGTATTTCCTAGGTGCCATGGTTGGTCTCGGAGTCCTGGGCTTAAGCAATCCTCTCTCCTCTGACTGCCAAAGTGCAGGGATGACAGCCATGAAACACCTCACCCAATTGAAGCAGACATTATAAAAATAAAAATAAAAAAACACAAGGACTGGGTGTTGTATCTCAAGCTTGTCATCACAGTTATTTTTGAGGCCAAGATGACTGGATTGTATGGGTCTAGGTATTTGAGACCTGTTTGGGAAATTTGGCTAAACCCCGACACTTCAATAATAAAAATATTTGCCAATCATCTTGGCAGCCACCTGTATTACCAACTAGTAGAAAAGAGACAGAGAGATCCATGAAACCCAGTAGATACAGGCTGTGGTGACCATGAGGGGAGCACTGCAATTCAACCTAGGCAACAGATTGAGAGACTGACTTCAAAAAAAAAGGATGAATGAATGAATGATTTGACTGGAATATATATCAAAAAATTGAATTCTAATTCTATAATTTTTTTTTAGCCAGTCTCACTCTGTGTTGTAGAGGAGAGCAGTAGCATGCTCATGGCCATTGCACTCTCGGTGTGCTTTCTACCTCAGTCATCCTAGTAGCTGGAACTTTGTCAGACATGGTGGTGCACGACTTTATTTCCACCTATAAAGTACTTGGCCTGCAAAGTGGGTGGAAATAAAGTCATGCACCACCATATCTGGCAAGTTGTATTATTTCTTGCAGAGCACAGGTCTTGGCTAGGTGCCAAGACTGGTCTCAGGGCACTGGGCCAAGGCAATGTGCAGGGATGACAGCCATGAAACACCTCACCCAGTTAAAGTAGATGTTATATAAATTTTTTAAAAGGGTTGGGTGTGGTGGCTCATGCCTGTCATCCCAGTTATTTGGGTGGCCAAGGTGAAAGGTTTACCTGACTTTATGTATTTGAGACTTGTTTGGGCAATTTGGTTAGACCTCGCATCTGCAATAGAAATAAAACTATTAGTCAAGCTTGGTGGTGCAAAACTGTAGTTCCAACTACTGGAGAGAGGAAATAAAGATCCATGGAGCCCAGTAGATCCAGACTGCTGAGGCCATGAGTGTGCCACTGCTTTCCAGCCTTGCAACAGATTGAGAAACAAACTCAGAAAAAAATGAAAGAACGAATGAAAGATGTGACTGGAATATATATCAAAAAATTAAATCCTAATTCTTAATTTTTTTTGCCAGTCTCACTCTGTTTTGTAGACTAGAGAGCAGTGACATGCTCATTTCCACCCCAGGTTCAGTCGGCTTGGCCCAGGTGATCCTTCTGCCTCAGTCTTACCAGTAGCTGGAAATAAAGACTTTGGCCTAAAAGTAGGAAATAAAATCATGCAAAACCATGCCTGGTGAGTTGTATTATTTATTGTAGAGCTCAAGCCTTGACTAGTTGCCAAGGCTGTTCTGTAAGCCTTGGGCTCAGGCAAATCTCTCGCCTCTGCCTGCCAGCATAAAGGGATGAAACCCATGAAACAATTCACACAGTTGAAGCAGATATTTTTAAAAAAGGGATGGGCATCGTGGCTTATACCTGTCATTCCAGGATTAGAAAGGCCAAGGTAACAGGATTACCTGAGTCCAGGTTTCCAATACCTGTTTGGGCAATTTGGTTAGACTCTCTACAATAAAAATCAAAATATTAGCTGGGCATGGAGGCACATGCTTGTAGTTTCAGCAACATGGAGGTGAAGGTACAAGGATTCTCTGAATCCAGTAGATCAAGTATACTGTGACCTTAAGCATGCCACTGCATTCTAGCCTGGGCCATGGAATGAGAACCCGACTCAGGAAAACAAAAGGAAAGAAAGACATGGCTGGAATTTACACGAAAAAATTAAATCCTGTTTTTTTAAATTTATTTTTCTGCCAGATTCGCTCAGTTCCCCAGCTGGCAAGCAGTGCCATGCTCATGGCCACAGGAACCTCGGTCTGAGTGGCTTATGCATTCTTCTGCCTCAATCTTCCTATACTAGCTCTATGGGTTATAGCATAAAAAGTAGCTGGTAATACAGGCAAGCAGTACTATGCCCCAAATTTGTTTTATTTGTTGTAGAACAGAGATCTTGCCTAGTTACCCAGGCTGGCCTCGAACCCCTGGGCTCAAGCAGTCCCCTCAACTCTGCCTGCCAAACTGCTGGGAT
Source organism: Carlito syrichta (assembly GCF_000164805.1). Lineage (NCBI taxonomy): Eukaryota > Metazoa > Chordata > Mammalia > Primates > Tarsiidae > Carlito > Carlito syrichta. The sequence continues at coordinate 10,476 of NW_007233460.1, read as the reverse complement.
GACTGGTGTGAACTACGTCACCTAGTTAAGGCAGACATTTTAAAAATATATATTTTTTAGAAAAGGGCAGGTGTAGTAGCTCAAATTGCCATGTCAGAACTGTGGGAGGCCAAGTGGAGAGAGGATTGCTTGAATCCAGTGTTCCAGACAAGTTTGGGAACTTGGTGTGATCTTGCCTCTATAATAAAACTCAAATCATTAGTCATGCTGGTGGCACATGCCTGTAGCTCCAGCTACTTGGAAGATGAGATGGTAGGATCACCTGAGTTCAGTAGGTCAAAGCTGTTGTGGCTGTGAGCTTGCAACTGCATTCTACCCTGGGCAACAAAGTGAGAAATCGACAGAGAAAAAAGGAAAGAACAAATCAAATATTTTGTTGGAATATATTTTCAAAACTGTATCCTAATCCTTTACCTTTTTTTTCCATCCAGTCTCACTCTGTTTTGCAGACTTGAGAACAGTGACATACTCATGGTCACCGCAACCTCGTTCTGCTTGGCTCAGGTGATCTTTCTGCCTCAACCTTTCCAGTAGATCGAACTACTAGCAATAGCCTAGAAAGTAGCTCAAATTACAGGCAAGCACCACTTTGCCCAGTTAGTTTTGTATGTCTTGTGGAGCAGTGGTTTGCCTAGTTGCCCAGATTGATCTTGAAGGTCTGGGCTCAGAAAATCCTCTTACCTCTCTATTTGCCAATCTGCTGTGATGCCTGGCATGAGCCATACCACCTAGTTAAAGTAGACATCTTAAAACTACATTATTTTTAAAAGGGTAAAACGTGGTAGCTCAAGCTGTCAACCCAGCACTTTGAGAGACTTGAATCCTGGTGTTCCAGACAAGTTTGGTCAATTCAGTGTGATCTCATCTATAATAAAATCAAAACATAGATCACACATGGTGGCGCACAGCTGTAGCCCCAGCTACTTGGAGTGTGAGATGTAGGTATGACCTAAACCTAGTAGTTTCAGGCTGTAGTGGCAGTGAGCATGCGACGGCATTCCATCCTGGGCAACAGAGAGAGAAATTGACTCAGAAAAAAAAAAGAACGAACAAATAAGACTGGGTTGAAGTATATTTCAAAAAACTGTATTCTAATTCTTTATTATTTTTTAAGCCAGTTTCACCCTATTTTGCAGACTTGAGGGCATCGACATGCTTATGGCCTGCACAACCTGTCAACTTGGTTCAGGTAATTGTTCTACCTCAGTCTTCTCAGTAGCTGAAACTTCAGACTTTCACCTAAAAAGAAGGTGGCTAACATGCCTGGCTAGTTGTATTATATCTTGTGGAGCACAAGTGTTGCCTAGGTACCATGGCTTTTCTTGGAGCCCTGGGGTCAGGCAATCCTCTCGCCTCTGCCTGCCAAAGCGCAGGGATGATAGTCATGAAACAACTCACCCAGTTGAAACAGACATTATAAAAATAAAAAAAAAAAGGACTGGGTGAGTTGGCTAATGCTTGTCATCCCAGTTCTTTGTGTGACCAAGGTGAAAGGATTACCCGAGTCTAGGTATTCAAGACCTGTTTGGGCAATTTCGTTAAACACTGACTCTTCAATAAAAATAAATTATTAGCCAGGAACGGTGGCACACAACTGTATTACCAACTACTGGAGAGGAGAAAGAAAGATTAATGGAGCCAAATAGGACAAAGCTGCGGTGGCCGTGAGAGTACCACTGCATTCCAACCTGGGAAACAGATTGAGAAACTGACTCAGAAAAAAAAAAGAATGAATGAATTATTTGGCCGGAATATATATCAAATATTTAATTCTAATTCTATATTTTTTTTAGCCAGTCTCTGTTTTGTAGACTTGAGAGCAGTGGCATGCTCTTGGCCACCACAGCCTCGTTCTGCTTCACACAGGTGATCTTTCTGCCTCAGTCTTCCCCGTAGCTGGAACTACAGGCTTTGGTCTACAAAGTAGGTGGAAATAAAGTCATGCACCACCATGGCTGGTAAGTTGTATTATTTCTTGTAGAGCATAGGTCTTGCCTGGGTGCCAAAGCTGGTCTCAGAACACTGGGCCCAGGCAAACCTCTTGCCTCCCCGTGCCAAAGTGCAGGGATAACAGTCATGAAACACCACACCTTGTTAAAGCAGACATTAAAAAATGTTTTTAAAAGGGCTGAGTGTGGTGGCTCATGCCTCTTATCCCAGTTCTTTGATTGGCCAAGGTGAAAGGATTACCTGAGTCTATGTTTTGAGACCTGTTTGTGCAATTTGGTTAGACATCGTCTCGACAATGGAAATTAAAATATTAGTCGGACTTGGTGGTGCACAACTGTAGACCCAACCACTGGAGAGGGGACACAAGGATCCATGGAGCCCAGTAGATCCAGGCTGCTGTGGCCATGGAGGTGCCACTACATTCCAGCCTGGGAAACAGATTGAGAAACCGATGCAGAAAAAAATGAAAGAATGAATGAAAGATTTGACTGAAATATATATCAAAAAATTGAATCCTAATTCTTAATTTTTTTTAACCTGTCTCACTTTGTTTTGTAGATTTGAGAGCAGTGGCATGCTCATTGCACCACAGCCTCGGTCTGCTTGACTCAGGTGAACCTTCTGCCTCAGTCTTCCCAGTAGCTAGAATTATAGGCTAATTCTAAAAGTAGGTGGAAATAAAGTCATGCAAAACCTTTCCCGTTGAGTTTTATTATTTGTTGTAGAGCACAGTTCTTGCCTAGTTGCAAAGGCTGGTCTGTAAGCCCAAGCTCAATCAAACCTCTCGTCTCTGCCTGCCAACCTGAAGGAATGAAAGCCGTGAAACACCTCACCCAGTTGAAGCAGGCATTTTATTTTTAATTTTTTTATTTTTCTTTGAGTTGGAGTTTCACTCTGTTGCTCAGACTGGAGTGCAGTGGCCGTTCCCAGCCACTGCAGCCTCGGCTGCTGGTCTACAGCAATCTTTCCACCTCAGCCTTCCAAGTAGCTGGAACTACAGGTGTGCGCTACCATGCCTGGCTAATTTTTTGATTTATTGTAGAGATGAGGTCTCGCCAAGTTGACCAGGTGTGTCCCAAACCCTCAGGCTCAGGCAATTTGCTCACCTTGGCCTCCCAAAGCGCTGGTATTACAGGCTGAGCCACCAAGTCTGGCGAAGCAAGCCTTTTAAATTCTTTTTTTTTTTTTGAGTTGGAGTCTCATTCTGTCGTCCAGATTGGAGTGCAGTGGCTGCTCCTGGGCACCACAGCCTCGACCTGCTGGGTTCCAGCGATCCTTCTGCCTCAGCCTTCCGAGTAGCTGGAATTACAGGCTTGCACTACCATGCCTGACTGATTTTTTATTTTGTTGTAGAGATGAGTTCTTGCTGCCCAGGTGGGTCTCGAACCCGCGGGCTCAGGCAATCCACTCACCTCAGCCTCCCAAAGGCATGGGATTGCAGGCTGGGCCACAGAGCCCGGCTTTAAAAATTTTTTTAAAAGGATGGACATGGTGGCTCCTGCCTGCCATCCCAGGATTTAGAAAGGCCAAGGTAACAGGATTCCCTGAGTCCATGTGTTCAAGGCCAGTTTGGGCAATTTGGTTAGACTCTACAATAAAATTCAAAATATTAGCTGGCCATGGAAACACATGCTTGTAGTTTCAGCTGTTTGGAGGTAGAACTGGAAGGATTCCCTGAGTCCAGTAGGTCAAGTATACTGTGAACTTGTGTGTGCCACTGCATTCTTGCCTGGGAAACTGAATGAGAACCTGACTCAGAAAAAAAACAAAAGAAAGAAAGACATGGCTGGAATTTACATGAAAAAATTGAACCCTGGTTGTTTACTTTTTTGACAGTTGCACTCTGTTCCCCAGCTGGCAAGTGTTGTCATGCTCATGGCCAAAGGAGCCTCGATCTGAGTGGCTTAAGTGATCCTTTTGACTCATTCTTCCTAGTACTGGAACTACAGGCTATAGCCTAAAAAGTAGCTGGTAATAATACATTCAAGCAGTACCAAGCCCCAAAATTGTTATATTTGTTGTAGAACACAGGTCTTGTCTAGTTACCCAGGTTGGTCTTGAAGCTCTGGGCTCAGGCAGTCCTGTCAACTTTGCCTCCCAAACTGCTGGAATGATTGGTGTGAGCTACATCAGCTAGTTGAAGCAGACATTTTAAAAATATATATATTTTTAAGAAGACAGGTGTAGTAGCTCAAATTTCCATCCCAGCATAGTGGAAGGCCAAGGGCAGAGAGGATTGCTTATATCCAGTGTTCCAGACAAGTTTAGAAAACTTGGTGTGATGTCGATTGTATAATAAAAATCAAAACTTTAGTCGTGCATGGTGGAACATGCCTGTAGCTCCAGCTAATGGAAGATGAGAGGGAAGGATCACCTGAGATCATTAGTTCGAAGCTATTGTGGTTGTGATCATGCAAATGCATTCCACCTTGGGTAACAGAGTGAGAAATTGACTGAGACAAAAAAGAAAGAAGAAATCAAAGATTTGGTTGGAGTATATTTCAAAAAATTGTATCCTAATTCTTTAACTTTTTTTTTCAGCCAGTCTCACTCTGTTTTGCAGACTTGAGAACAGTGGCATACTCATGGCCACTACAGCCACGGTCTGCTTGGCTTATGTGATCTTTCTGCCTCAACCTTCCCAATAGGTCAAACTACCAGCTATAGCCTACAAAGTAGATTGAAATACAGCCAAGCACCACTATGCTCAGCTCATTATTTTATTTCTTGTGGAGCAGTTGTTTGCCTAGTTGGCCAGGCTGGTCTTGAAGACCTGGGCTCAGAATCTCCTCTCACCTCCTCTTGCCAATCTGCTGGGATGCCTTGCTTTCACCATACCACCTATTTAAAGTAGATAACTTAAAACTATATTACTAAAACAAGGGTAAGACGTGGTAGTTCAAGCTGTCATCACAGCACTTTGAGAGGTCAGGGGAGAGGATTTCTTGAATCCCAGTGTTCCAGACAAGTTTGGTCAATTCAGTGTGATCTCATCTCTATAATAAAATCAAAATATAGATCATGCATAGTGACACAAACCTGTAGCCCCATTTACTTGGAGTGTGAGATGGAGCCCAGTAGTTCGAGGCTGCGGTGGCAGTGAGCATGCAACTTCATTCCACCATTGGCAACAGAGTGAGAAATTGATTCAGAAAGAAAAAGAAAAAAACAAATAAAAGACTGGGTTGGAATATTTCAAAAAATTGTATCTTAATTTTTTATTTTTTATTAGCTTGTCTTGCTCTGTTTTGCAGACTTGAGAGCAGTGACATGCTCATTGCCATCACAGCCTCAGTCAAGTTCGTTCATGTGATGCTTCTACCTCATTCTTCTCAGTTGCTGAAACTTCAGACTTTGGCCTAAAAAGAAGGTGGAAATACAGACAAGCACGAACATGCCCGGCTAGTTGTATTATTTCTTGTAGAGCACAAGTGTTGCCTAGGTGCCATGGCTAGTCTCGGAGCCCTGGGCTCAGGCAATCCTCTCACCTCTGCCTGCCAAAGTGAAGGGCTGACAGCCATGAAACATCTCCCCCAGTTGAAGCAGACATTATAAAAATAAAAATTAAAAAAAACAAGAGCTGGGTGTGGTGGCTCATGCTTTTCATCCCAGTTCTTTAGGAGGCCAAGGGAACAGGATTACCTGTGTCTAGGTATTCAAGACCTGTTAGGGCAATTTGGTTAAACCCTGACTCTTCAATGTAAATAAAAATATTAGTCAGGCATGGTGGCACACACCTGCTGTTCCAACTACTGGAGAGGGGACAGAAAGATCCATGGAGTCCAGTAGGTTCAAGCTGTGGTGGCCATGAGGGTGCCACTGCATTCCAACCTGGGCAACAGATTGAGAAACTGACACACACACACACACAAGAATGAATGAATGATTTGGCTGGAATATATACCAAAAATTTGAATTCTAATTCTATATATACTTTTTTTAGCCAGTCTCACTCTTGTAGTCTGAGAGTAGTAGCATGCTCAGAGCACCTAGCCTTGGTCTGCTTTATTCAGGTGATCTTTCTGCGTCAGTCTTCAAGTAGCTGGAACTACAGGCTTTGGCCAACAAAGTAGGTGGAAATAAAGTCATGCACCACAATGCCTTGCAAGTTGTATTATTTTTTGTAGAACACAGTTCTTGCCTAGTTTCCAATGCTGGTCTCGGAGCACTGGGCCCAGGCAAACCTCTCACCTCCCCCTGCCAAATTGCAGGGATCACAGTCATGAAACACCTCACCTAGTTAAATCAGATGTTATAAAAAAAATTTAAAGGGCTGGGTGTGGTGGCTCATGCCTTTCATCCCAGTTCTTTGACTGTCCAAGGTGAAAGGATTACCTCAGTCTACATATTCGAGACCTGTCTGGGAAATTTGGTTAGTCCTTGCCTCTACAATAGAAATAAAAATATTAGTCGGGTTTGGTGGTGCACAACTGTAGTTCCAACTACTGGAGAGGGGACAGAAGTATCCACGGAGCCCAGTAGATCCAGGCTGCTGTGGCCATGAGGGTGCCACTGCATTTCAGCCTGGGCAACAGATTGAGAAACTGACTGACAAAAAAAGAACCAGTAAATGAAAGATTTGACTGGAATATATATCAAAAAATCGAATCCTAATTCTTAATTTTTTTTAGCCAGTCTCACTCTGTTTTGTAGACTTGAGAGCAGTGGCATGCTCATGGCCACCGCAGCCTCAGTCTGCTTGGCAGAAGTGATCCTTCTGCCTCAGTCTTCCCAGTAGCTGGGACTGAAAGCTTTGTTCTAAAACTAGGTGGAAATAAAGTCATTCAAAACCATGCCTGGTGAGTTGTATTATTTATTATAAAGCACAGGTCTTGCCTGGTTGCCAAGGCTGGTTTGTAAGCCCTGGACTCAGGCAAGCCTCTTGCCTGCCAACCTGAAGGAATGAAAACCGTGAAACACATCACCCAGTTGAAACAGGCATTTTAAAAAGTAAAAAAGGGATGGGTGTGGTGGCTCATGCCTGTCATCCCAGGACTTAGAAATGCCAAGGTAACAGGATTATCTGAGTCCAGGTGTTCAAGACCTGTTTGGGAAATTTGGTTACTCTCTACAATAAAAATCAAAATTTTGCCAGCCAAGGAGGCACATACTTATAGTTTCAGTTGTTTTCAGGTGGAGCTGGAAGGATTCCCTGAATACAATAGGTCATTTATACTGTGGCCTTGAGTGTGCCCCTGCACACTCTAGCCTTTGCCACCGAATGAGAACACAACTCAGAAAAAAAAAGAAAGAAAGACATGACTGGAATTTACAGAAAAAGTAGAATCCTGATTATTATTATTTTTTTCTGAGTTGCAGTCTCACTCTGTCGCCCTGACTGGAGCACAGTAGCCGCTCCCGGCCACTGCAGCCTCGACCTGCTGGGGCTCCAGAGATCCTTCCACCTCAGCCTTCCAAATAGCTGGAATTACAGGTGCATGCTACCATGCCCAGGTAATTTTGTTTTATTTATTGTAGACATGAGGTCTTACCAAGTTGCCCAGGTGGGTCTTGAACCCGCAAGCTCAGGCAATCCACTCACCTCAGCCTTCCAAGGTGTGGGATTACAGACTAAGCCACCGAGCCCGGCTCTGATTGTTAATTTAATTTTTTTTGCCAGTTTCACTCTGTTCCCCAGATGGTGGGCAGTGGCCTATTCATGACCACAGCAGCCTCAGTCTGCTTGGATCAAACAATCCTTCTGCCTCATTCTTCCCAGTAGCTGGAACTACAAGCTATAGCCTACAAAGTAGCTGCTGATACAAGCAAGCAGCACCATGCCCAGCTAGTTGTTTTATTTGTTGTAGAACAGAGGTCTTGCCTAGTTATCCTGACTTGTCTCGAAGACCTGGGCTCAGACAATCCTCTCAAGTCTGCCTGCCAAATTGCTGGGATTACTGGTGTGAGCTGCAACACCTAGTTAAAATCAGACATTTAAAAAATATATTTTCCAAAAATATGGATGGATGTGGTAGCTCAAACTGCCACCCCAGCACTGTGGGAGGTCAAGTTGAGAGAGGATTGCTTGAATTCAGGTGTTCCAGACAAATTTGGGAAAATTGGTGTTATCTTGACTCTGTAAAAACATCAAGACAATAGCTGCACATGGAAGCAAATGCCTGTAGCTCCAGTTACTTGGAAGATGAGATGGAAGGATTGCCTGAACCCAGTAAGTCGAGGCTGTGGTGGTCGTGAGTGTGCAACTGCATTCCACCCTGGGAAACAGAGTGAGAAATTGAGAAAAAAAAGAAAGAAATAAATAAATGATTTAGTTGGAATATATTTCAAGAAACTGCAACCTAATTCTTTAATTTTTTTTCTACCAGTCTCACTCTGTTTTGCAGACTTGAGAACAGTGGACTACTCATGGCCACCATAGCCTTGGTCTGCTTGACTCAGGTTATCTTTCTGCCTCAACTTTCCCAGTAGTTCAAACTACCAGCTATAGCTAACAAAGTAGCTCAAAATACAGGCAAGCACCACCATGCCCTGCTAGTTGTTTTATTTCTTGTGGAGTAGAGGTCTTGCCTACTTGCACAGGTTGATCTCAAAGCCCTGGACTCAGGCAATCCTCTTACCTCTGCCGGCCAATCTGCTTTGATGCCTGACATGACCCATACCACCTAGTTAAAGCAGACATTTTTAAAATATATTATTTTTAAAAGGGTAAGGCTTGGTAGCTCAAACTGTCACCCCAGCCCTTTGAGAGGCTGCTGGGAGAGGATTGCTTGAATCCAGGTGTTTCAGACATGTTTGGGGAATTCGTTGTGTTCTCATCTCTTTAATAAAATCAAAACATAGGTTGTGCATGGTCGCACATGCCTGTAGCTCTAACTATTTAGATATTGAGGAGGAGGGATTGCCTGAGCCCAGTAGGACAAGGCTGTGGTGGCAGTGAGGATGCAATGGCATTCCCCTCTGGCAGCAGAGTTTGAAATCAGCTCAGAAAATAAAGAAAGAACAAATGAAAGACTTCGTTGGAGTATATATTTTTTTAATGTATCCTAATTCTTTAATTTTTTTAGCCACTCTCACTCTGCTTTGTAGACTTGAGAACAGTGGCATGCTTATGGCCACCATGGCCTCAGTCTACTTGGTTCAGGTGATGCTTCTAAATCAGTCTTTCCAGTAGCTGAAAATTCAGGCTTTGGCCTAAAAAGAAGGTGGACATACAGGCAAGCACCACCATGCCCAGCTAGTTGTATTATTTCTTGTAGAGTACAGATCTTGCCTTGGTGCCAAAGCTGGTCTCAGAGCCCTGGGCTTAGGCAATACTCTCACCTCTGCCTGCCCAAGTGCAGGGATGACAGCTGTGAACCACCTCACCCAGATGAAGCCGACATTACAAAAATAAAAAAAACAAGGACTGAACGTGGTGACTCTTGCCTGTCCTTCCAGTTCTTTGGGAGGCCAACGTGACAGGATTACCTGAGTCAAGGTATTCGAGACCTGTTTGGGCAATTTGTTTAAACCTCACCTCTACAATAGAAAAAAAATATTAGTGGGGCATGGTGCCATACACCTTTAGTTGCAACTACTGGAGAGGGGACAGAAGGATCTACGGAGCCCAGCAGATTCAAGCTGTGGTGACCGTGAGGTTACCATTGCATTCCAGGCTGGGCAACAGATTGAGAAACTAGCTCAGAAAAAAAAGAAAGAAAGAATGAAAGATTTGGTTAGAATATATATCAAAAAATTGAATCCTAATTCATCAATTTTTTTTAGCCAGTTTCACTGAGTTTTGGAGACTTGTGAGCAGTGGCATGCTCATGGCCACCACAGCCTCAGTCTGCTTGGCTCAGGTGATCCTTCTGTCTCATTATTCCCTGAATATGGAACTACAGGCTTTGGCTTACAAAGTAGGTGGTAATAAAGTCATGCAGCACAATGTCCGATGAGTTGCATAATTTTTTGTAGACAATAGCGCTTGCCTTGTTGCCAAGATTGGTCTGGAAGTCTTGGGCTCAAGCAACCCTCTCACCTCTGCCTGCTAATGAGAAGGGATGATAGCCGTGAAACACCTCACTCAGTTGAAGTAGACATTATAAAAATAAAAAACAAAAGAGTTGGGCGTGGTGGCTCATGCCAGTCATCCCAGGACTTAGGGAGGCCAAAGTAACAGGATTACCTGAGTCCGGGTCTTCGGACCTGTTTGGACAATTTGGTTAGACTCTCTACAATAAAAATTAAAATGTTAGCCTGACAAGGAGGCACATGCTAGTAGTTGCAGCTTTTTGGAGATGGAGCCAGAGGATGCCCTGAGCACAGTAGGTCGACTATACTGTGACCTTGAGCATGCCACTGCATTCCAGCCTGGGCAACCGAATGAGAACCTGACTCAAAAAAAAAGAAAGAAAGACATGGGTGAAATTTATGAGAAAAAATTGAATTGTGATTGTTTATTTAAATTTTTTTGCCAATTTCACTCTTTTCCCCAGCTGGTGAGCGGTGGCATGCTCATGGCCACAGCAACCTCAGTCTGCTTGGCTCAAGTGATCCTTCTGCCTCAATCTTCCCAGTAGCTGG
>NW_007233459.1:32312-64736 GCF_000164805.1 Carlito syrichta | reverse complement strand
CAGCAGGCAGCTTGGGACCCCCTCCCCACCCTCGGCCTCCGAGTGGAGCGCAGCGGCCAGCGGCAACTTGTTATCCGGCCGGGCTGCCCGGGGGTCCCAGGTGGAAGGAGAGGCACTGGCAGTCAGTGTGCATGCGAGCGTGTGTTTGGGTTCGCGCGTGTGTCCTCACACGCGCGCGGGGGCGTTCTCAGTCTAGACGAGCCCCTCGTGGGGAGGATCTGTGGACCGGAGTCGGGGGTCGCGCGCGAGACTGAAACCTGCGCGGTGTCACAGGGGCTTACTTCCAGGATCGCTTTCCTTACCAGGAGGCTAACACGTGGAAGGGCAAACGCCGGCACTTTTGCACACCTTTCTAGATTAGATTAGTTTTTATTAAGATCCACAGACAGTGGCGAAGGCGGGCTTTCTTATTTTTCTTTTAATAAAAAAGGCTTGCTATTTGGCCTCAAACTTGGTTTGAAACATTAGTGCTTCTGTGTATTCGGGAGGAAGGAGTAAGTTGGGCTTTTAAAAAATCTGATGAAGGGAACTTTCATGAACGGTAAAGCTCATATTTTAAACATTAAAGACGTTTGGCCCTCTGGCGCATGGAAACATACAGTTTTGTTTTCTTGGACTCCAGGACTTGTGGCTGTTGGCCCTCAGTTCACAACAGGCATAGAGGGTTGTGTCTCGTGTGTTGCTCATCTGCAGGACTCTTGACCATAGTTGGCCTCGGAGGTGGAGTGGAGTTGTAGTAATCTGATTTGAAACCCAAACCATCAGGTTCAGTAGAGAAATACCCTTTTCTGAACTTTAGTATTTCTTTAACCGGCTGGTAATTGAATGTGCTCCAGAGGATATACCTGATGCACTGCCATGTGATATAAAATTGGTGTAGATTTTAGCCTATGTTCTTATTACTGATGAATAGAGTAGCACTTGCCAGTTTGAGAGCCTTGTAATTCATTAGCATTAGAAGCCTTAGTGATGGTTTTCTCTTTTTAAGATCTCTTTATTATAACTCCCTGCCTGGGCTTTGTTTAAAGTCAAGCTGTGTCAAATATAGTTTGGATGGATTTTTAAATTGTGTACAAGGGGTGGAAACAAATATTTATATAGCTTATTTAAACCATGGGTCCTTCATCACTAGCAAAGATTTCGGCCTTTGTAGTACTGACCTATGATCGCCCTTGTTAAGGCCGATTTAAATGATCAGTCATACCAAAGTCGACTTTTAGTAAAATTTAGCCAGAATTTTCTTTTGGAAGAAATATATCTTTCTGTTTATTTGCGTTAACTGAAGTGTGTTTTCTTTTTTATTTGGAAGGTAAGAGTTATCCTGGTATGTTAGTAAGTAAAGGGGAATAAAGGGCAGTATCCAAGCAATTGCTTGGAGATGTTGAAATTTTAAAAATTTGAAGTTGGCACATTTCATTTGTGCAAGGATCAGATATGTTGCGTTTCATTAATTTTTTTTTCTGTTCACTTTGCGTTTTAGGTTGTACAGGTGTGAGCCACTTAATGCCCTGCAAAAGCCTTTTTGTTTTTTTTGTATATCAGGAAATTATGACAACAGGAATGGCATTGACACATTTTACTGTTCTTCTGGAAATTGTAATAGTTGGCGACTTTCACCTGACATGAGAATAAATTTTAGCAATAAAGGAGCTAGATTGTAAGCTCCTTGAGGGCAAAGCCAGTTTTGGTTTCTTCTTTGTTCCTCATAAAACATTTAACATAGAGCGTTAGACCTAACGGGCACACACTATTTGTTGAATAAGTTACTAATGTGAATCCTGACCATTTGCAAATATTCAAGCTGTGTGTGAATTGACTGACATAACAGAGAAAGAGAAGAGTGATTGTTAAAAGTTACCCTTGCCTTGCATTTTCTCTTTAGTCCGCCCGGTTTGTGTAATCAGGGGTTTGTGTAAAGGTTTTCCGTGTAACTAAGATTTATACACAAGATGACACTCTGCTCTTCGCCTTCCTGTAGTGCTTGCCTGTCCTCTTTTGAATGGTTTTGGAATTGTTAAGATTGTTAATCATTTCTGGAGGTGGTCTGCACAATAATTTGGATACCAGACATTAGAAGTAGAGTGCTAAACTTTACAGGAAGAGAAAATAATTAGAATTTTGGCCAATGAGGTCTTTATCTACTATTAACATTTCATTAAAAAAAATTGTTTTTCATCTTTACAATTTCTAATTTGTTAGGCAAAATACGGGAGGTTCATTTTATCTTCTAGGCCTTTAATGTTCACTAAAAAATAACTTTGGGGCCAGGTGCGGTGGTTTACCTATAATCCAGCACTTTGGAAGGCCGAAGTGAGAGGATTGCCTGAGTCCACGGGTTTGAGAACAACTTGGGCAACTTGGCGAGATCTCATCTCTACAATAAATTTTAAAAAGTAGCTGGGCAAGGTGGCGCTTGCTTGTAGTTCTAGCTACTTGGAAGGCTGAGGCAGAAGGATCACCTGAGTCCAGCAGGTCGAGGCTGCGGTGCCTGGGAGCGTGCCACTGCACCCAGGCTGGGTGACAGAGTGAGACTCCAACTCAAAAGCAACAACAACAACAACAACAAAAACTTGGTTAAAGAGGTATATAAGTAAAACATGAGGAAGAAAGTTAAATCATTTTACTTTTGCTTGAAATTCTCTTTTCTATGATGAGAAGCCAAAGAGTTGGCAAGTTATTCCTCTTTGACCCAATTTATAAAAGCCAAGTTGTAACATATATTATAAAGTGTTTAGTTCTACATTAAAAGAACTAAGTTCTGTTAAGCAGGCTTTGGCTTGCAGAAATAGAAATACAGATCTAGCCCTTTGTTTTAACAATAGTAATATTTGGGATGCATTAAGCCTTAACATATCCTTGTGAATTTGAGACTCTTGTGGAGAAATTTATTTTTGAAAATAATCTTTTAAGAATGTTTGTGGAAAAACTGCTGAAATCTGAATAAAGTCTGTTGTTTAGTTAATAGCATTGTACCAGTGCTATTCATAGTTTTGGTAATTCTACTCTGCTTATGTAAGATGTTCACATTAGGGGAAGCTGGGTGAAGGGTGTACTTGAGCTCTTTTTACTGTTTTTGCAATTCTAAGTCTAAAATTATCACAAAATACAAACTTTGAAAGCACTCTTTATAAAGAATGGGAATAGATTTGTTTAGCAGTTAGATTTTTTCTTTTTCAGATAACTAGAGTCATCGTATTTTACACTTGTGTGGTGCTTTCACTAAATTGATATTTGATATGAAGAAATATAGTTTAAATCATTAAACATGAGTTAAATATGCCAAGAAGTTACTGTAACATTTTTGGTGTTATGTGTATGTAAAGAAGAATTGCTTGAGCAAAACAAATTGTTCTGATCTCAAAAATTATTTTCAAAGGGTTATTTTACTTATTTTCCAAAAAACTAAGTGAATATATAATTTGAGTAATTCTAAATGAACTTTTCCTTGTATGAAAACATAAACAAGTAATTCATGTCTTTAAATAAAGCTTATGTAAATGAAGAATAGCTTTTAGGTTTGAGAAAAGTTTACTTTAGAGTTCAATTTTTTCTGTGACAATTCTAGAAAAGTCAGTGGCTTTATTTAAGTTTTGATAGTTCTCTAATGATTGTGATACATTCTAGGAATTATGAGGTTGTTATAGTATATCCAGTTTGGCAAAGGAACTATGTTTTAGATTAAGTATTGTTTCCTTTCAATTTCTGTTTTAGATTTCATTTAAGTTTTTTAGAATGAGCATGTATTATCTAAATTTCCTAAGGCACAGTTTTCATTTAGGGATCAGGCATTGTAATAAGCCCTCTGCTTTTCAACAGTGTAACATTTTTCTTAAGGGTGGTGTCCATCATGCATTTTACTTTAATTCTAAGATTCTTCTCGTTGAAGACCAACTTTTCTATAGTTTCACATTTAGTGTGCTTACAGTCTTTATGAATACAGTATGTTAATAGGCTTATTTTATTATTAATGTCTTTTAAATTTACAAATGAAACACTTAAAAAAGTTCAAAATACTATAAACCTTCCATGACAGAGGATGCTGCTTCTCGGGTTGCTAAAATACTGTGGTGGTTTTCAGTTTAGTCATCAGAAAGCCTGAGTTTACACTGTAGCTCCCAAAAGAGCAGCAAAGAAAAATAAGTCAAGCTGCGTTGGGTGGGGAGAAGGAAAGATTTAGTCATTAAGCTTCCTAGTGTGTAGTCCCACCAATCCCCCCACCCAAGGCCCCCTTTCATGAGGCGGCTGGCAAGGCCAGGGCATAATTAAAGGACTGGGAATGAGTGAGAGAAAAAGAAGAAAACAGGATGAGAAGAAAAGGGTTGTGTGCTGAGGCATGGGACGTGACAAGCTCTGGAGGTCCTGCGGGGTGGGGGGGTGGGGGTCCCTGCCTCTTTGCTTCAAAGTGGGGAGCATATAGAAAGTTGAGTGGGGCATCAAGTGTGACAATTGTGGAGATAGATCATGCTGACATCTGCACTTCAGGGGCATTAGGTGGCTCTGAGGAGGACCTGGGATATTGGGCCAGTGTTGACGGTGAGCTAGTTTTAAGCCTACGCTTCTCAAACCTTACAGTGCTCAGGGATTCCCTGCAGTCCTTCCAGATGCTGCTTTCCAGGGCCCAGCCAAGGTGATTCTGATGTCGAAGGTTTATGGAGGAGGGTCTCACAGCTTCCCCAGGTGTTCTTGATTTGTAGCCACACTTTGAGAAAGGTTGTCTTGAAAGGGGAGCTGTTAAAGTGTTTTCCTTGGGCTTCCAGCATCAGCTTCACTCTAGATGTTAAACACGAAGCTCTGGGGGTGGGCCCCAGAAATCTGTTAGAACAAGCCCTCCAAGGGATTCTGATGTGTCCTCAAATTCTGAAAGAACTGGGATCCTCCTTCTTCCTTAGCCTCCTTTGACAAGAGCTGAAGGAGAACTGGGGGTTAAATATTCACTGCGTAGCCTCTTGATTATTAACACTGTCAAAATTATGAACATGGAAATGTGATTGTGCTGTGACTCTCTGACCACCAGTGTGACATTTCAAATAATAGTCTTTCAATAATAGTCTCATCTGAGAAAGAGATTGAATCCAGCCAGTTGTAAAACTCAATTGAAAAAAAAGGCTTTCATTATTTTACTTACCACAATGTAACATTTTAATTAAATTGTGCTGTAATGGTTAGCCATTGGAAATTTCCTTGGTTTGATATTTTATGAAAGATATTTATTGGCTTGTTGTAAGGAGTGTGTGACCTAATGTGCTTATTAAATAATGCTTATTAAAATATTTAATTCAAGTACATATTTATTGAGTACTTGCTGTTTGTAAGGCCCCTTTGTGGGGAGGTAATGGGCAAAGATAAGGAAGCTATAGTTCCCATACTTTGAAAAGTTGTCCATCTATTAAAAGTTTTGAAGTCTATAATGGGAAGAAACAAGGAATTTCTTAGGAGAGAACTGGAAATTAATGTATGTAAGAATTGGGATTTTAATTTGGAAATGTGAAACTTTCCCTTTGGAAATACACTCAACTTTCAAATAGAAAATAAATGTTTTCATTAGACATCTGTTTAAAGTACTGATGATGTGTCTTCTAAAATAGATTCTAATTTTCCCCTTACCCCCCAAGGATAATCATTACATCTCTGTCACTTAACACTCCAGGTAAATGAAAATAATTGTGATGTTGTTTAACAGATTTATCTTGACCACTTTGTCAGCCAGGCTTTCTGAGAAACACTTGGAGAGTGCCGCTCACAAGCAGCTAGCCTCCTGCTGCCTGTTTCTCCTGCTGCGATCCAGAGCTGATCACTAGGTGTAGCTGCGTCCCTAAACCCACCTGCCTGAGCCAGGAAAGGCCCAGCCTCATCCATAGAATCCAGGACTGGATTCACTTACAGCTTAAAAAAGGCATCATAGTTAGTGAGCTTACATGTGTATCTCTAACTGTTTATTGTAAAATTAAATTCTTTAGTGGAAGTTTTAGTTTCACTAGTCCTAGTTGTAATTTTGTTCATAATTCAGTACTGACCCAGGGACAGCTTTAGATTCATCGTGATAGTCTACTTATTTTTTCTTTTCTTTTTCTGCTGTGATATGTTGCTGCTAGTCTATATATAGTGGTGAAACTGGAAGAAGTAGTATGTATTTGCCAAGTAAGTAAGAGTTCATGTTAACCTTTGGGGCTTTCTTGTAGTAGAGCAAAAGAAGCAGTGGAATGGCTGCTTCTGTGTAGGTGGTTGTGTCATCTTTAGGAAGCAGTTGTCTGTACTGTGCTTCCGTCTGCAAGAGATGATTTCTACAGCATTGAGGGGTTAGGTATGCAATTCAGTAATTCAGCACAATTTGCATGGAAATCTGATTCAGTCATTTTTCATGCTTAAAACTCAAAACACTAATGAGTCATCAAAAACTTTTTCTATGAGGCATAAGTGTTGGACCCTCAGTTGGAAGGCAAAACAAGGTGGAGGGTCTGATAGAAGAAGGCTGTGTGGCTTACCTCATAGGGGCTCATAGGGGCTCATAGGGGCAGGAAATGGTCTCGCAGGCTAAAAGTGATGATTACAGGACATACCGGAGAGAGGGGAACGAGAGTAAAGGAGTCAGAGACTTGTCAAAACTGATAAGGTTTTAGAATCTCTCTCCGAGGAAGAGGTCACTGTTTAACAGAATGATTTATGTCGACATGCAACAGCCTAAGCAGAGCATTTACTTTTTATGGGTTGCAAGGTGTCAAAGCCATAGCACATCAGTTTGTTTTCAGATGGGTGAATATTCATTTTAGTCTCTTTCCTATCCAGTATGCAGAAAGCAGATTTATTACATAGAATGAGAAGGGTAGGTTTTAGTTTGGGTTACTGTAGAAGTCAGATGCTCTATTCCTTCTCCCTTACTTCCAGCTGGGGAATCCAAATGGTTTACAGGTAGGCTCTGGCAGGAAGTGAAAAGGTATTGCACCTCGCCCTTTGTACAATCTGTTTCTAGTGGATGCTGTTTGATCTCTCTTCTCAGTTTGGGTAGCTTGGGATACTTACATAAGGGGTCCCCAGCCCCTGGGCCTGTTAGGAACTGAGTTGCACAGCAGAAGGTGAACAGTGGGTGAGTGAGCAAAGCTTCATCTATATTCACAGCCAACCCCATTGCTTGTATTACCACTTGAGCTCTGTCTCCTGTCAGAGCAATGGGGGCATTAGATTCTCATAGGAGTGATCCTGTTGTGAACTGTGCCTGTGAGGGAACAAGTAGAAATAAAGTGCACAATAAATGTAATGGGAATCATCCCGAACCCCCTCCTCACTTGCCTACCCCTGTCTGTGAAAAAATTATCTTCCACGAAACTGGTCTATGATGCCAAAATGTTGGAGACTGCTGCTTACATCATGTAACAATCACAGGCTTGAAATAGTCTCAGTGTCAAATTCATATAATGTTTAGATGTAACAATTAGTGGCTTACAGCATTCCTTTAGATACAACCAAATTACTAAATGGTTTTAGCATGTAATAGTCACTCAGTAAATATATGTTGAGTAAATGAAGAAATGACTGAATGAAGTTCCATTGGAGAAGAAAAAAAATCAAATTACTTATGCTTTTGCCGGTATTTTTTTTTTCTTCTTCATATCAAGTTTGTCTTTAAGCATTAAAAATAGCCTTAATAATAGAACCAGGCTATGGGGTTAGTGGTTGGTGCCACTAGCAATTTATAGGTGTATAGAGATTCAGCTGTTGAATTTAAAGGAAAAAAGTGTTACCTATTGTTAATTAAATATGTAAAAGTAAGCCTGTAGTTTTATCATGTATAATAAAAGTTTATAAATCAGTTTTTGCTATAAAGTGAAATTTTGATATAATACTGATCACTAAGAAATGAAATTTACTGTGCAGTAGATTTATCATGGCTCTTGGGGGATTTGATTTAGTCACTGGTATATTAAAAGAACTATGGTATCACCAGTAGGAAGTTTCCATGACAGGAATAATATATATGATCTCTGCTGCCTTTTATTTCTGATATGGAATGAAACTAATTATACCTACACAAAGCTCAGACTGCATCATGATAACATCAGGCTCATCTTCATTATAGCAGGCATGCTCTCATTCCTTTTTCATTCAGTGTGGATAATCTCAAGTGATAAAACTTAATAAAAGGAGGTTACTTTGACAACAGTCTCATAAACCGTGTTTTCTGCTTCCTAGACTTTTGAAATCTTGACCGCTCAATGTGGTGTAAAATTTCCACAACGAGCCAGGGCCTTGTTTCCCATTGATACTGTATTTTGTGTTTGTGTTATGGGGGCTTCCCCTTGTCTCTCTGTCGGTCACAATTGCCATCCCCTATGTGTGGCTTTTGAAAGAGCCTCTCCTTTTCTTTCTGGCTCTGCTCTTCAGATGGGGTCCCTGTGAGGCAGCTGGTCAAGCATCCTCAGTAGGTAGGTTTGGAGTGCAGCCTGCCCGGTCAGAGAGAGAGACAGGAGGCAGTGGGACTTTCAGGCAGTGACCTCAGCCTCTGGGGTCCCTGAGGTGTGCAAAGAAGAGCGGAAGCCTCTGGCCAGATCAGGTGTTTCTGTCTTTGAATTCTATACCACCTCTGAGTAGCCCTGTGGCTGTGGGGGTGTTCTTTCCTTTTTCCAAGCCTCAGTCTTTTCTGGGAAAATTCATTGCAGGATATTGTGAAGACTAATCGAAGAACCAATGCCATGATATTTTGGAGCCTCTGGAGGTGACAGGGCTTCGTGAGTGTTTAATGGTCAGGATAAGAGGGGATTAATCAGTCTGTTCTCCCATGCTCTGTGTATATTATAGGTTTAAGCATGTGAACTCTGTTTTTATAAGTTAAAAGGGTTGAATGCTGGCAATTTCATATGGTTCAAACTAGCATACCCTCTTTCTGGATCTAAGGCTTTGAGAGTTGTGTGCTGGGAGGCTGTATAAGTGACATGTAAGTATGTATATGTGATTATATGCATATGTATGTTAGAAACGTGGCCACTGTTATGTTTCAAAAGAAAGTCCTGAAATTAGTAAAATGGTCACCTCAGAATTGGCACTATGAAAAGCCAACACTGCTCAGTGTCATGGAAGGCAACACATGTTGGATACTGACGTTAGAGTCACCTGAGGCATTTGTTAAAACTAGATTTCTGGTCCACAGAGACCTACTGAGTCAGAATCTCTGGAGTGGAGCAACAGAAACTGGAAAAGAAACAGCTCAGGGATTTTTATATTCATTAAATAACTGGAAGGAGAGTAGCAGTGACTCAGAGACTCTGCCCTTTTGCAGAATGTATCATATCTTCTCTGTCTAGTGTTAAGAAAGCATCCGAGGATCACTACATACATTTTTACATACCAAACTATAATTGACCAGAGAGCATTTCTTTTACAAATCAGAGGCTTTCTAGTGTCAGAAAAGAAATGAGTTATGAAACAAACATTTTATGGAAACTTATCTGCTTTGTACCCATCTTCCAACTTGGTGACCTCTAATATATGTGACATCAGTCTGGAACATTTCAGAGTAATCAGAGCACAGATGATTTTAGATCTCTAAATTGCAGATTTGAGCTGCTTTTTGAGATGACTCACTCAGGGAAGATCATGAGACAAGATGATCTGTGAAGTATTTTGGGAAGATTATTTTCTAGCACTTATTCCTTCATGTTCATTGAAACATATGGACACTGTAGAATAATTTGGCTTAGGGGTCTCATAGCATGGACCAAAAGCTTGACATTTTGATTGTAGTAGTTTTTAAAGTCTCACAAACCTCAATATGGGCATACTAGTCTGTTAAAGCACTTTAAATTTCTGCTAACACATCATTTAGGCCAAAGAAGAAAGGCACCTATGGAAATGTAGTCTCTGGGAGAGGGGGCTCATTAAGTCATCTTAAATATGACATCTCTAACTAGCTGTCACGTCAATAAGCTGATATCTGTAGATTCAGATTCCTTACTTATAAAATGACATTTGATTCAAGGATTTCTCCAGTCACTTAAAGGGCAGGAGTCCTGTCAACTACATATATCTTAGTTCACATTAGGTTGTCAGATATCATGGTATAAGAGAATGGGACCTGGATCAATGGGCCATTTTTGATAGAAGAACATGGGAGAAACATCTAGAACACTGGGTTCCATTTTAGTGTCTGATGCAGCATGAGGTTGCTTGCTGATGAGAAGTGGATGTTGAAGAGCTGTCTGTGCACATGTGCCATTGACTTCCTCTGCTAAGATATACATTTAGCATAAGAGAAGTTCACTCTTTCTCACTGTGCTTAAGAGGGTAGCTGCCATTCACAGGTTGACACCAACGGCTCTGCAGCTGATTGTCAAGGCCTGTGATTTTCTACTTAAATGTTGATAACATACATGAGCCTTATGTCTGGGGCTTAGTATTGATAATATATATTGGTGGTAATATATAATTATGTGCTAGGTACCATGCTGAGAGGATATGATATTCTAAAATCTATTGCTGCCCAGTAACTAATAAAAGCCTGGCTGAGAGAATTGATGAAAACTGTGGAAGGTAAAGTTGTCTTCACTCCTAACTGAGCCAGATCATCTGAGCATAGGGTACCTGTGCCATAATATATCTCCTTCCCCATGCACTCATACACAGAGTTGCCTTTTCCTGATTTATGGCTCACTTTGTATTGAAGTGTGCTCTAAGAAAAAACATTTCAAATGTAGTATTTTTTGTGTTAGAAAGATACTGACTGATGTTGTATTACATAATATAAAATCTGTATGATGACCTTCTGGAGAGATTTCTTTCTGGGTCTTTGTTTTAGGAAAAGATGTATGCAGTTAATTTCTTGGGGACACAGCGAATTATATAACTCATCAAGTTGTCTTCTTTCTTCTGGCTCTTAGGAAGCCAGAATCAAATGCATGTGCTGTAGTAGTCAGAACTTTTTTTAACTGAACTGAAAACTTCAGTCAGAGCTGGCTATCAAACAGGGAATTTGTTGGCTTTTGTAACAGAAGGCCAGAGGTGACCACGATGGGGTCCAGGGACCTAACACAGTCTCTGGAATTCCCAGGATTTCTCACTAAGCATCTTTTCTCTTTTTGTACATTTCTAAGAAGTTATAGCCTAAATTCCTCCAATTCTAAGCCCAGTGGAAAGATTCTCTTCCTCAGTGGTGTAGATCGCTCCTTTGATTGGGCTCTAAGACAAAATAGGTTCTGTTACCAGTTGAAGAGTGGATAGTACCTGGGCAAAATGCATCAACAGGCCCAGAGCAGTCTTGTGTGCAGTACATCCTGGTTTCTGAGTTCTTTTGTTTGCCCAATTTGTAGTCTCCTTTTAACTTTTGTCACTTCATTTTAATTTATTTTGCTGTATTTTATGTATCATTATAAATGCATTAAATCTTTTTGGAACCGGGTGGTGGTGGCAGAAAATAAATGAGTTTCAAATCTCGCCATTTAGTCAGTGTTCCAAATGCAGCTTTTGTGTGTGCACATTCTTTTACTTCTTAATGATACCATGGAACACCTTCATAGCTCACTAAAGGTGAAGAACACAGGAGTGGGAAGATGGCATGCAGAATAATAGCTTGGTTCAGTAGTTTTCAAATTTATTTTTTAAAGCATCAAAATATTTTGATTAAGGAAGATTTTATATAGGTAGAGATGTATGAAAATATTTTGGTTAAGTCAGAATGGCTATTATTAAAAAGTCGAAAAACAGATATTGGTATGGACGCAGAGAAAAGAGAACACTCATACACTATTGGTGGGAATGTAAATTAGCTTATTCTCTATGGAAAATAGTGTGAAGCTTTTTTTTAAGAAGTAAAAATAAAAGGTAAAACTGCCGTTTGATCCAGCAATCCTACTACTGGGTGTATATCCAAAGGAATATAAATCATTATCCTAAAAAGATACCTGCATTCATATGTTTATTGCAGTACTAGTCATAATAGCAAAGTCTTGGAATCAACCTAAGTGTTCATGGACAGTTGATTGGATAAATAAAATGTGATGTATATACACCATGGAATACTATGCAGTCATAAAAAGGAATGAAAATTATGTCCTTGCAGCAACATGGATGGAGCTGGAGGCCATTATCCTAGGTGAAATAACTAGAAACAGAAAATCAAACACTACATGGTCTCACTTGTAAGTGGGAGCTAAGCAACAGGTACACATGGACATGAAGATGGAAATAGTAGATACTGAGGACTCCAAAAGGGAGAAGAGGGGTTGAAAAATTACCTGTTGGGTACAGTGTTTACTATTTGGGTGATGGGTACGCTAAAAGGCCAAAGCCCTGTTTTACACAATATACCCATGTAACAAACTTGCACATGAACCTTCTAAATCTTAAATAAAACAAAACTAAAAAAATGTTTTGGTTAAACAATCTTTATGTGGAAGATTAAAAATAAGGCTCTGCAAATTGGGAAATAAGGCATATTGGTTAGCTATTGCTGTGTAACAAACAGCCTAAAAACTTAGTGACTTAAAACAACCACCGTTTACTATTCTTCATTTTCCATGGGTGATTCTGCTCATCTAAGCTGGACTTGTTATACTTTGTGTATGTGTCCCTACTCTGTTGATCTTGGTGGGGCTCTCTTGAAATTTTGGGATTGGCATTCTGTAGACTGGTCTAGGATGGCCTCAGCTGGGACAGGACTCTCCTTCATGTGATCCTTCATTTTCAAGCAGTCAGTGTCAGAGAGAGAGAGAAGTGCACCCCTTAGGCCCTCTTGGCTAATGCTTGAGAAGGGCAACTAGTCATCATTCCCCACCTATTCTGGCCAAAGCCAGTCACAGACCAGCCTAGAATCAAGGGTGGGCGAATGGACCTCACTCCTTGGTTTATGGGGCCACAGGGTATCATGGCAAAAGGTGTGGGTGTGAGGAGAGGTGAAGAATTGGGTTCCACACAGGTTTCTGGTAGGACCCGGTGCATATGACCCAAGATGCTTCTGCTTTGCCAAACGGTTAGGAAATCATGGGCAGCACTAAACTAAGGAATTTGAACTTCAAAGACCTGCATTCAAGGGCCAACTCTACCACTTACTGTCACTTGAAGGGGGAAGTTGTTAGCCTCAGTTCCTTATCTACAAATGGGGTCAATCAGTGGCATTCTGATCATGGTGTTGCTTCAGAGATCAAGTAATAACGACTTTTTCAACCCCCTGTGTCTTTGGGTGTGTCCTGTAGGTGGTAATAGCTTCCTTAAACCTTAGTTTTCTTTTTTTTGAGTTGGAGTCTCACTCTGTCACCCAGACTGGAGTGCAGTGGCTGCTCCCGGCCACTACAGCCTCGACCTGCTGGGCTTCGGTGATCCTTCCGCCTCAGCCTTCCAAGTAGCTGGAACTACAGGTGCACGCTACCACGCCCGGCTAATTTTTTAAAAAATTTATTGTAGAGATGAGGTCTCTTCAAGTTGCCCAGGCGCGTCTCGAACCCGTGGGCTCAGGCAATCCACTCACCTCAGCCTCCCAGAGGCGTGGGATTACAGGCTGAGCCACCGAGCCCGGCTAAACCTTAGTTTTCATCCTGGCTGAGCCATTTACCAGCTGTGAGAGTCACATCGCCACTTTGTTGCCTCTCTAGGCCAGATTCTTCATTCTTGAAAAGGTGATGATACCTGCCTCCTTGACCATCCTGTGGAAAACATGGTGCCCAGTCTAGAATAGCTACCATTAACGTTGGAACCCCATGACTATAGAATAACCTTGAGCCATTGCCTTGTATTTTTTTTCTGTATTTCTGCAAACCCCAAAGGGTATGATTTTCTCCAGTCCTAGTTTTTCTTCCATTTGTGATCCTGATTTAATAATTTATTAATTTGCTGCTGTTTCTCCTAGTTTCTTGGGAGCAGAGGAATAGGAAATGTGACAATTGTGTGCTACTTGGGTGCCAGGTCCTTTACATATCATTTATTTACTCCCTAGAGTGGTCCTGTATGGTTAAAATGAGGCACTGATATTGAAGGGTTGATGGAACTGAGGCCTCAACACATTTCAAGATACCCCATGGACAGTGGGTACAGTACAGCCGGTCGATACAACTGATTTAGGGTCCCAAAGTGCTCTTTTTCCCCAGCCTCTTGGGTCCAAAGCCTGTTTTCTTGTCCCTGCCTCTTGGCCCCAGAGCACATGTCATAATTTTGCAATATGACTTAAGTATTTGGTACAGTTTTCTCATGTTGATGTTAAAAACAATTGTAAAATTGGCACAGCCCAGAAGTGCAGTGTTTGTTACTATTTTACAGCCCTGTGAAATAGTGAATTGGAAGAAAAAAATTAGCTTCTTAGTAGCTTTGACTGGATTGATTGGAGAATTAGCCATATTTTTCTTGAGCAGAGGAGGAAAAAATGTTGTCTTCTCTGTGGTTTCAAATCCTTTAGGTAGAATTGTGTTTTTGTAATTTCTTGTGTTTTCTATCTGAATATCTGATTAAGGTGAAAGGTGTGAAATCTTTTGTCTGTATACTGTAGTGGTCTCAGGGGGAAGTGCCACTAAGGCCAGCAATAATTTGATTTAAGTTCTTTCCCTTCAACTGGGAGGTGGGCAGGCCTCAGGAGCCTGATGTTAATCCCCTTCTTTAGACCAAATTGCTTCATCTTTTGAGGTTTGACAAAGGTAAAGAATATATGTGGATCCATATTTGAAGGATTTAAAATAATCCAATGAGTAGAGTCTAGTTGTATTCACCATGGAAAAAAAACAATTTGGTATATAATAATCTGTAATGGTTATGGGCTTTGCTTATTTAAATCACCTTTTCCAGTATTATTGGGGAGAGTTACATCAAAATAAACTGTGTATTAATAAAATTGAAATAAGTGAATATTAAGAGGATATTAGCATTTTTCAGTGATTAAAAAAATATGAATTTAGACTTTTTATCAAAATGATTTATGAAATGATGGTTATTGTTACCAGATGCAAATTTATGCATAAATATTTATTTTGGAAAGATTCCTGACCAGATAGAGATAAAATGAGGTGTGTATTCATTGTTAAGGATGAGAAAGATTTCAGGACAAGGATTTAGGAGACTAGAGCCCCGATGTTTGGTTCTTTTACCATGTAGCATGTGATTTGAGTCAGGTTTCTTTATGGTGACTCAAGTCCTAGAAGAGTAAAATGGATATTATAATAATACTTTGAGTACCTTAAAAGATGAAATCAGATGAGATGAAATAATTTAAAAATGGCTTTCTCAACTATAGAGGCTGGCTGCATGTGACCTCCCGGCCTTACTTTGTTGCTTAGGGTTTCAACTTTGGGTCAACACGTGTATTCCTCATGTTCTCTTTTTTACTGTCTTCCAAGGCCTGCTTTTAGTTCAAATAAAAAAGCCACTAGCCACCAGGTAGTTCTCCATTTCTTTATAGATGGAAAACTGTGATTAAGTTGGCATTTTTTTCTCTTGGGATGCTTTCTGATTGCATGTTGTTTATTCTGTTCTAAATACTGGCCCTACCCCAAGATTAATCTTTCAAAACTAAACACAGTGGTGAGAAATCCTCAATGACTGGGAGAATATTCAAGAATTATTTGCAAGGCATATCCTTTCCCCAAAATAATGGTCATCTAGGACAAAGTGAAATGAGGTAGGATGAAGTCCTCCTGCCTGAAGAGTCACCTATGCGTTCTGTGGGTGAGGACCTGGGGGCATGGCCTCTTCAGGGCAGTGATTAGATATGGGTGTCCAAGAGGAAAGTTTGCTCTTAAGGAGCTCACAGAAGAACTCGAGGGGTACCCAGGTCAGGTCAGCTGAGCCCTCCATTTCTGAGTAGGAATGGGGAGTATGGAAATTAGGCAGGGAGAGGAGAGGCAACTCTCTCTCCAGGGTTGACCTGCCAAGAGAGCTGGAGGCCAAGAGTGCAGAAAAGAAGACCTGGCAGAAGACTGGTGAGAACTCTCTAGTGGTCAACTGGGGAGTAAGGAGGTCTGCAGCCTGTCAGGGGACACCAAGAGCTGCCCATGAGACCATTGGGTTCTGTTCAGGTCCTATTCAGAGGGAAGGAAGAGAACACAATTTAAAATAGTCTCTTTAGATGTTTTTATTTTCTCTTAAAATGGGATGCTTCCTAACTAAATGAGTTTTTGAAGGTGGTGGTCATCTACTTAGTGTAGATGCAGAAAAGAGAAGGTCTGGAGGATTGCAGAGAAGAACAAACTTGGAATCGTTTTTCCTGTTGTTTTTTTTTTTAACTGAAAGATCATGTTGTTGGTGGCTTGGCACCTTGCCCTTCTGTCCATGCAGATCGTATTTACTGCTGTTTTAAGGAATGGCTTTGTGCGGGATTGGAATTTGGCCAGAAGTTAGGAAAGTGTTGAGAATTGGGGAAGATTCATGAGTCACAAACTTGGCTGCTGTTTTATTCCCATGCCTGATGTTAAGGTCCTAGGCTTTCTCTCTCTCTCTCTTTTTCTCTCCCATTGCCCCCCTTTCCCCTCCTCTATCTCCATCGTGTGTAATAGGTGGGTATTAAAAGAAAGTAGTGAACCAAACAGGTTATCTGTGTCCTACTGGACCTTGGCTTTTCTTTTGGTGGAATTATCAGTGGACAGCCCATTTATCTTATTTCTCCTCTGCAGGATGTGGGCGGGACAGTGAGTGTTGGTTTAGAGTGATTTGGCAAGTGAAAGCATAACTAGTACTACGTTTGGTTAGGTGCTGGATGACGCCTTGCCTACTTTATTTCTAGTTTGCACAGTGGTACTTTTTTGTAAAGTATGATACTATAACAAGAGAATAACTGATATTCATTGAACACTTAGAATTTCTAGGCATTGTCTTAAGTACTTTTTTATATGTAATACTTGATTTAATACTTGTAACAACTTAAGTTACCACCAGTTTAAGGCTAAGCAAAGTGCAAGATCAGGCAAATTGTAAGGGACAAAGCTGAGATTTGAAAATCCGTCTGACTCTTGAAGTTACTAAACCATAGTACATTGTTCTTTGTTTATATTGGACAGACATAGAATCACTCTGCACACACTGTGGGTTTAATCTTCTTCTGCTTTGAGATCCAGGATCTTTTCGTATGCTTCCCTGTTGATTGGTAAGTCTGTGTCTGGTAAAGATGGATGCATGGTTCAGGTTAAATTGTAATTTGGATGCAATTGCAGCTGGATGGCAGGACTAAGGACCTGAGGGGAACACCAGCTCCAAGTACACTTAATCAGGTTGGTCTTTTTATTTTGGAGGATGACTTTCAAAACAGATTGGACAGGTTTGCTCATTTTGGAAACTATATTGTAACATAACTAGCCAAACTGTTAGGATTGGGAGCAAAACATGGGGATAGATACTGCTTTATGAAATCTTGCTAGTAAAATGGTTTTCCTGAGTAGGGAGCAGATACTGTTAGGTTCCAAGTTCTAGAGTTCCAGGGCATGAACTCTGGGTAGTCTTCTGCCTCTTGTTTGTTATTCAATAAGATAATTTTTAAAAAGTGGGCATTGCTTGCACACTGATATGTTCACATTTGAAATTTGTATGATGTAATTATATAGCTGAAAAGGAGGAAATTTATGCCCTGTGGTGAATATTGACATTTTAAAATAAAACTTTTACAAAAATATTTTAAAGGTATCTATCAGAACGAGAAGCCAAGGACCAAAGGGACCTTCCATTGTTCATTTAAGGACCAGGTGCAATGGCTCACTGCACTTTAGGAGGCTCTGCACTTTGGGAGGTCAAACAGGAGGACTGCTTGAGCCCTGGAGTTCGAGACCAGCAAACTTGTCTCTAAAAAAAAATAATAAAAAAAAATTAGCCTGGCGTGGTAGTGTGCAACTGTAGTCCCAGCTACTCCAGAGGTTGAGGCAGAAGGATCACTTGAAACCAGGAGGTCAAGGCTGTGGTGAGCAGTGAGCATGCCACCACTACACTCCAGCCTGAATGACAGTGAGACCCTGACTCAAAACAAAACAAAATGGACAAGCTGTTATTTGATTGAGAGAAATTTTATCTCCTTAATTTTTCTCCTTGAACTGACATTTTCATTTTATTTCCCCATAGAATATTATCCTATTATAACATGTTTAAGCTTGAAAGTCTTTTATTGATTACTTATCAAATTTCTCTGCAGCAAATATATGTGTAAAATTGAAATTTTAATTCTATCTTTAATTTTATGGGAGCATAGAGTGCTAAGTGCTAGATTTTGTCTAGTTGAGTTATCACTAAAATTATCAGTATACAATTGAATCATTGTTAAAATTTATTGGAAAAATATTTTAGAAATTAACTTGGCATTAAAGAAATTAGTTTTCATCTATCTGTGGGTAGATAATACTGCTAGAGTTAAACTGGGTTAAACACCAATTCTATTTCAATTTTTATAAATATGTGCTGAGAAACTTTGTTCATATGATAGGATTAGAAATTTTTTGTTATGGTGATGCTACTTTTAAATTCAAGTTACATGCCAAAGCTCATATTGCAATCTAGCATCAATAATTATTTTTAATGGCCTATTAGCTGACAATTTGGTTATGTTCATTCTCAAAATTGTTGAAAGCAAATATAGGAAACCAAATAGTCTCAAAAGGATTTGTTGTTGGGTCGTGCACCTTCTCTTTCCCTGGGAATTAGACCAAGAAGCTTTGCTGAGATTCATTGATGCCTGTTAACTATACCTGTTATTATTATTATTTTAACTTAAAGTCACCTTGTTTAACCCAGAAATATCTAGAAATGGTTGTGGAAACAAAAATAACATTAGTTTCAGTATACTTTAGCCAATGTACACTGTAAATATGCATATAAAATTAAATACACATGTATATATAATTAAACCTTAGAGATGGAAATTTAGGCTAATCAGGGAATGAGCAGTATCTATCATATAACCTGGTTAGAAAAGCAGTCCTCATCAAAGCCATACTTTCTATCAGAAAATGTCTAAGATAGTTTTTAATTTCAAATGAGCTTTAATTTGCATTTTGAGGAAAAATTTTTAAAAAGGCAAAAAGAATGACAGATTACTAAAAGCAGTTCAGTCAAATTTAAAAACAATGTAGATTTAATAGAATTAATTATATTTGGTAATAAGTTATAAAACCATGATGAACCTATTCTCATTCCTTTTAATTTATAGGAATACCATATAATGGACACCTACAATTATGAGCTATTATAAAGTGTGGATTGCTATGAAAAAGCATGCTATTTTTCTGGTAAATGTGTGTGAATGTGCATATTCAACTCTGATGTTTGACTTCTGGGAATAATTAAATAAGAATCAAGTACATACTCTGAGAAATAACTACATCAATTTAAAAGACTTCAGGATCCAACTTTGTATTTAATTTCTATGTATTTAGTAAAAGAGAGGTATATGCTGCTAAAAATAACTTGTCACAGTAGCTAGCATATTTTTGTTAATATGAGGTAAAAAATATTAAACAATTTATGAGGATTGACTATCATTGGAAAAATTGGTATATAAATATTTGATAAAATATATTTTAACCATTTTTCTTTATAATGCATACTGAATCGAAACTAGATCACATATATTTTATTTGCGAGCTTTTCTTGTATAATTAGAAAAATTTGGAAAGGATTACAGTTATACTTAGAAGAATCAGTGTCAGGAATTTCCACACTTTTAGTTGTTAGAAGGTTCTTTTTTTTCTAGCTAATGTCATGTTTGAGTATGAGTATATATGCTCACAAAAAAGAATCATTGCATTTAGATATATTGAAAAGTATAATATTTTTGTGTTTAACATTTACTAGTGTCATGTTTGCTTTAATATTGTCAGTTCTTCCGCTGTGAAATGCATGCTTTGACCATGGCCACTTGAAGTAAGACTTAAATTTTGTAATATGGCTAGATGCAGTGCCTGTAATTCCAGAGACTTGGGAGGCTCAGATGGGGGAATCACTTGAGGCCAGGGTTTCCCTTGAGGCCAGGGGTTTGAGACCAGTCTGGGTAGCAGAAGCAACAACTAATTACCACTAAATAAATAAATAGGTTAGTAAGTAAGTAAGTGAACCAGGCATGGTGGTGAGTGCCTGTAGTCCTAGTTACTCTAGAGGCCGAGGTGAGAAGATTGCTTGAACCCAGTAGTTTGAGGCTGCAGTGAGCTATTATCACACCATTGTACTCCAGCCTGGGTGACAGAATGAGACTCCATCTCTTAAATAAAAAAATTGTATAATATATCTAATTTTATAGTATCTCAGAAGGTCTAAAATACTCTAATACATTGTTTTATTCTTAAAAGAAGTATGGATATGACAGGGAAAGACAAGAAGCCCACTAATGAGGGTCTGTTGTTTGCTTAATCACTAAGGAAGGCTTTCATGCAAGCAGTGGCTCACATTGTTTTTTTGATGGACAAATGGAAGTGTTTATAGGTGAGAGATGTGCCTTCCTTTTGGAGTTGTGAGTTCTGTTGGGAATGGGTAGTTGGGAATGTAGAGCCTGCCTGATCCTAGCATGGAAATTGGTGCCCATTGGCCTGTCAGTACTGTGTACAGCTGAGAGTGTGGTTCTGTTGGGATTTTCACATACTGGGAATGCTGGTGCAGAGTCCTATGGCTGTGGGTATGTAGCGTTGATCTTCCTGGATAGAGACTTTAACACTTGAGAGGGTGACACCGTCTTGCCCCTCTAGAAGAAGAAATTGAGCTGATAAATTCTGGTTTATAATATAGTAACTCACTTCTGGTCTTAGTTTGCTACTTTGGCAAATATTTTATGTCTCTCTGCCTCAACTACCTCTTCTGAAATCAAATCAGGAAATTCTGACTTAAAGATAATTTAGATGTTATGACTTTAGCTTATGAGTCATTAATAATTAAATGAACACTAAACAATGGTATAAACTCTTCACTTGACCTAAAAGAATCTTGCAGAGCAGTTAGTTTCCCATTATGTAACTAAATCTTTTGGACAGTTGATAGTTTCCACTTGAACCTCACCCTTGTTCCAGGAAGCAGAACTTTAAGAGAACAGAAGCACACAGGGCTATAGAGATGCTTAAAATGACCTGCACGTCATCAAGTCACTTATTAATTGAGATTTACCTCTTCACTCTATGTGGTCGTTCCAGTGTTTTTCTAATGGGAAGCAGGTGGGTGTTAATCTTATTACATGGATCTTGAAACACAGGTTAAGTGGTTGGTTCAGGCACTAGAAAAAGTGAGCGCTCAGGTTCCTAGAGTGTTCTAGAGTGTGGCAGCAAAGCTCTTGTAGTGCATTACTTAGGAAAAAGATGAAGCACAGTGAATGGACACTTATCCCTTTTACTAATATTAACTCAAGTTTATCTTTTAATTTTTTTTCAGGAAATACAACACTGGCATCTAACAAGTATTTTAGTATTTTTCATACATAAGGATATTTATAATGTGTTTGAGTCAGACTGAAGAAGATGGTAAGGTGTAGGTTATCTGAGGCCCACCCACTGATTAGAGACTATTTGCAGAGTGGTGACTCATCTAAAACAGAGGTCTCCAGAGAGTACACAGCTGGAGGGTAGAAAAGTGATCTGTTGGGATGCATAAAGAAAATTGTGGAGCTTTATCTAAATATGATACATTTATCCTAAGGAAATAAGAGTAGATATATACAAAGAATCCCCCGAAAGCATATTCATTAAGGCATTATTTGGAGAGGTAAAAAAAGTTGGGAACAACCTAAACATCCAACAATGGGAATGGATACCTTCACATGATAGAATGCCATACAACCACTACAAATAATGACAAAGAAGAGTATTTAAGGATGTGACGTGATTACAGTATGGTGATTTGGGATAGAAACTAGTGAAAAAAATTGTGTGTATAGGCTTTTAATTTAGTTATTTAACACATTTGTTAAAATTATGGAAATGAATGGAGTAAATAATGGATTTGTTGGCATTTTTGCTTTCCTTTAACTTTATCAGGCTTCCCTCAATGTGTTTATATGTCTATCTTATGATAAAGTTATTTAAGATAGTTATTATGTAAGAGTTGAATCCATGAGGGTTTAACTCCTTGAAGAAAGAGCTCTGATGATTTTGTGAGTATGCATGAGCTGGTAAAGAGGTGACAATTATTCTCTACTTGTAGAAGCCAAACAGTGAAAGATGAAGATTTCCAGATAACAATACTTACCTCCATTTTTTCTTGGTTCTGAAATGTATAAAACACAAAATATTCAAAAATGCAGGTGTGAAAATGCATCCCTGTGTGTTTTTAAGAAACAGATTGCACCCTTAGCCAGTTGTCTTCTAATCCTTATTTGGCTGGCTTTTCCTCTGGAATTGTTTCTTTGCTGGATTGGTTAATTTGTGAGCAACACTCCTAATTGTATTAAATCTCTAAAACCTTATTAAGCATTTGTGCAGAATCAGATCAGAGAACTGGGGGAAGTGCCAGTGGTCGGAGGGAGTGGGGAATGCCAGGGTAACAAGTGCATCTGGCACTAATAGAGATCCCCCACTCCCCAAAACTAATACAACACAGTGAAAACCCCACTGTCAAAAGTTCAGAAGTATTCTGAAGCACACACAACAACTTCCTTCCTTGCTGTATTTAAATGCCATTAAAGAGAGTGAGAACACAAGCCAGCTTGTTCTTTTGATTTAGATCTGTTGAATTTACTTTTATTTGAGGGAAAAGAAATGAGCAAGAATTAACATATCTCTGGAGTGCTAGATTTTTAATTCTGCTTGCTTGTGTTTATATTTAGACACTAGGCTACAGGTATTCTGTGCTTAAAGAGAGGGAAACAACTTTAGAAAATATAATTGAGCCGTGTTTA
The DNA here is from genome assembly GCF_000164805.1 of Carlito syrichta. Lineage (NCBI taxonomy): Eukaryota > Metazoa > Chordata > Mammalia > Primates > Tarsiidae > Carlito > Carlito syrichta. Next base: position 41,989 of record NW_007233459.1, on the reverse strand, counting down.
TTTTGAAAACTAAAGATAATAGTCTGAAATATACTGACTTTTAAAACTGTAGTTGACACCTGCCTTCTTCTGCACATACAGGAGGTGAATTCAGCCCCTGAGAAGGCTAACAGTGCTGTTGAGAAGTGGGAACGGGGAGAATGGTTGATGAGAGAGTAATGCTAACCTCTGGGGGCTCTCTGCCTGTACGTCCCATTGCTTATATACACACTTGTTGGTCTTCTTTCCCCAGAACGTTTGTTTATTACTCAGCATTACCACAGCAGTAATGGAACTCCAGCAGAAATTTTAGTGGCCTATTGCTTGACTTAAAGTTATTCATTGCATTATGTATTTTAGCATTTTTGAAGTAAATACCAAAGTACTGTTAATGATGAAAACCAATTCAAACCCAGAAACAGACTTTTCGCTTTAATAGCTTCACTATACCTCACCAAGAATACTTTTCTTGTCCTCACTGTTTTAAATCAGATAGTCCCAGAGGTTTTAAGAGCTACTTAGGAAATGGAAAAATAAAGACTCTAAGTAATCGTTGAAGTTTTATATAATCCATGTTTCTATAGGTGATATGGACTTGGAGGAAAAAAATAGGACAAATAGAAAAGTAAAGAGAGGGGTGAGCAGTGCCACCTGTTTAGGGCTCTGAGATCTCTAGCATATCATACTTTATCTGCTAGGCAAGGAGAGTGTTGGGGACACCTGAAGGGTGTCATCAAATGCTTTCCTGTCCTCTGCCACTCTTCCTCTGGAATTTCCTGCTCCTAACTTGTCAGACCCCTGCCCACCTGCAATGGGGAAAATCACTCTCTGCCTGTGCTACCCTCAGTTATGTGGTACAGAGCTTCTTGGTGCTCTCACAGAGACATAAGAGGAAATGGCTCCTTAGTGAACTCTCCCCTTGCTCTAGGGCTGTTATTAGATCAGTGTGATCTTTGCCATCAATGGGGTCCAAGAATTTGGGGGACTAGAAGATTAGAATATGTGTTATTTATAAAGGGGGTGATGTGAATAGAGAAAGTGTTTAAAGAAGAGTAACATTTCTAAGGTTTAGTTGTTTACTACAAAGGGAGGTGCATGCACTGGTGCATGTACATAGGTGTGTTAGTGGGGGAGAGAAAGTTGAATGGAGAAGGTAAATAAATAACCCTTTGCTTTGGAGGCCTAACACAGTGGGTTGAAGAAAGACTCAGAAGGTTCTATCCATACTGTGAGAGGTGGAAAGGAGGATGGCCTCCATTATAACCTGGATTTGAAAATTTTCTAGTTGTGTGTGGCAGGTTCCTTCTGTTCCTTTCAGATTTTCTAGGTCCCCGTTACGATTTAAACACATTTCACTTTGCTTTGCAGTCAGTTAAATATATAGGATGTTTTCTTGAATAAGATCTGTGGCAAGGAAAGTGTGTAAACTGACTGCTTAGTTAATAATTGCTGGTGTGGAGCGGTCTCTTGCTTTGCTTTGTCCCCCCTAATTGGTTGAGTATTAATAAACTCATGGTTTGTTTCAAGGGCACAGCTAGTTTTTAATAGTCTTACCGAAATTTCAGGAAGAAAGCTAAAGAATTAACATAATAAATAATTATTGCTTCCAGGGTTTTTTGTTGTTAAGATAATAAAATGTTAAAAAGCAAGCCACTTGAGCGGAAAGTAATTGCCCTGACAAGCACCACACAGGCAGCATTCACAATAAAGCAGCCCTTCCCTCAATGTCAGCTAGATTTGCGTCCTACATAAATGCTTCCTCACATTATGGAAATGTACTTTTCCTATCAACAGAATAGAATGAAACTCCAGGCTTCTAATTAATCTTGGCTGACGTCTGATTTCGTACCAGAGTTAAAGGCAAGAGGAGGTGAAGCTTCCCCCCATGTACATGACCACAGGCAAATCTCTCCATTAATGTCAAATTGCATCTGTGTGTCTCATTGTCGCTGACACATGTCAGTCATTAATGTAATAGCAATCACTTACGTCCACTTTCTACCCGCTGGTTCCCTGCTTGAGGAAACGAGCATTGCAGGAATTTTACTTTGGAAGCCTTTAACCTTGAACCTCTGGATTAATGACATAAAGAGCTTACTCAGATATAATGCTTTATAGATTTTAACTTGTCTTTCCCAGCTCTGCCCATTGTGAACCTCACCAGCTTGGTGAAGAAGGCCATATACCCACAGTTTACAAATGTAGAGACTAAGATTCAGAAAACCTGTGTGGTTTATCTAAGGTTTCATGGAAAGTAAGTGGTAGAGTGGGAGTTTGATCCCAGCACAGAACTTTTTGGGTTAGGAGTAATATTCTTCTTACTAAATGGATTAGAGTTCCTTGATGATAGAATTAAGTAACCCCTCCCTCTTCCCCAATCAAGCTCCTGTTGATGCTAGGGAAGCAGTAGACATTTTTGATTGGCAAAAAGAAAAAATTCAAGTTTATAGAAGAAATAAAATCTGTTCCATTTAACTTATTTGAAGCTGGTCATAAAAAGATAAGAAACTTACTAACATTGGAGTGAAAAAGAAAGTACCATGAGATACGGTTTTAAGCTCTCCTGCAGTTTTGCAGAGGAACATGTAGAAAGTCTTTGTCTCAGAGACAAACCATTTTCCTGGTTGCTTCTGTGAGGTTTCCACCCAGGGTTTTATGTCAGCAGATTGAGTAATGGGGTGGGTGATGTTCTGCTCTTTAACAGTTTTGTTGTCAACGTGGCAGCAGCATGTGTACAGCTATTTAAAAAATTCTGACCTCCAAATTGAAGGAATAACTTGAAAACAATTCAGTGAAGGTAGTTCTGTGGGGAGGCAAAGATGATATATAACTGATTTGATTTAGAGACAGAAATCAGCATCCTTAGCAGGGTAAAAAACAGCTTCTTTTAAATGATCATCCTCAAAACCCACATCTCTGGACTGAATTTTGTCAGTGGGCACAATAGCAGTACTCTCAAAATGGAATGACTCCTTTAGTGATACACCAGGCTTGATGTCAGCAGGGGATAAACCATTCTCTTTAGGCTGAGACAGGGCTTGGTTGTGATCCCTGAGCTCCCCACCATTTTGAAGGCAGGAATGGTTTTTGGCTGGAGTATTTTTATTTTTCCATTTACCTTGAAGCCATCATGAGAACCATGACTGGACTATTTTGGAGCAGGTATTACCCAGGGAGCCACTCTGGCTATAGGAAAACCTCAGGAAGGTACCCAGTAAGTATCAGAATCTAAGCAACATCCGTGCCTTCCTGATATGCCTCTGAGGAGGAATTGGCTGCAAAATGCACCTCGAGGTAATGAGACAGATTGACCTGAGGATGGAATGGCTTTTTTATTAGCTACTTAAGTGTTGGGAATGTCTATCAAATAGTGATTTTGTTCTGGCATAGTTAACGGTAAGCCTTTTAGGGGGGACAGTAATTCGATGTAGGTTGTTTGGTAACACTGCTTTATGATAATGTCATCCTAGGAAACTTACCATTGCAAGGGAGGCCCAGCATGTCAAATGCATTTTATTACATGGTGAAGTCTCGGGTGACTGTATTAAAAGGAGAAAGTGGTGGCATAGATTCAGAATAATGTTACTCTATCTGTATTTTAATATGTTTACTATCAATAATAGATGATGATCTTCATATTGATATTATAATGAATACTGCTGGTCCCATTTTGTGTCTCTGCCCCACTCTGCTGTTTATCTGTGAGTATTTGAATTTGTGTACATCTTCTGTGTTGAAGCCATTTGAAGCTTGCACATCCCTAATTATTTATATAGGATAAATCACCCTAAGAGTGTTAGTAGATGTCTGACAAACTGCTCTCCAGAAAGGTTATACTATTTATATTCCCTCCTCCCAAGACACACCAGAATAATTTTCAGTCTTTGCTGAATTGTTTGATGCAAGATGGTTTTCTTTGGAAATATAATGAAAAAATATTGGTAAGGTTTTTTTTTTTTTGGCATTTGTGTACAGTTGTGCTCCCTTATCCATGGTTTTGCTTTGGGGCATTATGATGTAAAATATAGAAGTGGCTCGAGTATGTGCACTCTGATGCTTGACAGTTGGTCTGAGAACCAAGAGGGCTACTAAGTGACTAGTGGATGGGGACCATAGACAATGTGGATCACGTCCTTGGCAGGACTGAGTGACTTTTCGTCATGCTACTCAGAACAGTGAGCAATTCCAAATTTACTTTTTTTCCTGGAATTTTCCATTTGCCTCATATGTAGTGCCTACATTATTCACTTCACTTCATCTCATCCCATAGGCATTTTATCATCTTACGTCTTCATCATAAGAATAATGAGGATAATACAATATTCACATACTTCTAAGACAATATATTATTAAAATTATTCTATTTTATTAATTATTGCTGTTAATCTCTTTTAATGTGCCTGGTTTATAAATTAAACTTTTTTATAGGTATGTGCATATAAGAAAAAACATAGTACATATAGGGTTTGGTACTACCCAGCAGTGTTAGACATCCTCTGGGGGTCTTGAAACCCATCCCCAGTAGATAAGGAGGGATCGTGGTGTGTTTATTGACTTTGCCTTTGCTTTTCTCCTACCGAGTCATCTTCTAATTTACTGTTCTGTCAAAACTCTTTGTAGAAAGGTGACTGACTCCATTCCTTCTCTTCAAAGTATTTTTTCTTCTTCCTTAATTTACCTTTTAATTCATAGCATTTGCATTTTCGTACCATAGATAAACTGAACTCTGTGTTGTGTGTGTGTGTGTGTGTGTGTGTGTAAAAGGGAATGACAACTTTTATGATCAGCAGTAGAGGTCTTGAATTGCATGGAGACCTCAGGAGGCCTTCAGGTGTGAAGTGGAACTGGAAGGAGCTGTTCTTTCTTGTGCTCTCTCCCTGTCCATTTGCTCAGTCTCAGACTTGGATGCAAATCATTTCTTTACCCATCCTGTCTTCTGCATGGGAATTTTTGTATTTTAGTGGGAAAATGTGAGTGAGATGAAATTAGACACAAGTAGCTAGCCATTGTCACTAGTCATGTTTCAGCACTGAAATTTCTATCCCTTCATCTATTCCACTCAGCCACAGTAAGCTGATTAGGCAGGAAAGGAGGTGAATCATAGAATGGATATGGCATGTCCAGTGGGCCTAGATATGTAGCTCAAGTGTCCATCAATAGCCTGCATTACGGATTTTAGATGCTAGTTTAGATGCTAGTTTAGTGCTAGTTTAGATGTATGTAAACATTAGATTTCCTGCAAAGATTTCAGAGAGAGAACTTGAAAGAGAATGTAGATTTGCAAAGAGAATAAAAATGGAATGGATAGATGAAAAGATTCTTCCCTAAAACTATCTGGATATGGGCAGTTTAGGATCATGTGTCAGAACATTTATAAATAATTTGTATTAGTATTACTAAATAGTGAAATGTTCCAGAACTGGAACACTGCATTATAAAAATGTGTTGTATTTCCAAAAATGCATTTTCAAAAAATGGTCTGTGTAGAAAGTGCTCTCTTGAAATTAGTGTTTTAATACTTTAGATTCTTGAATAAAACAAAGGCCTATTTAAAAAAACTCTACTTATTTGGAACGACAACAAAATATAATTCTTTTTAAAATTTTAATCCAAATATATATTGGTTGGCATTTCTTGTTCTGAAGCCGAGAACTCCCAAGAGCATCTTTGGTTTTCCAAAATTCAAAATGTTTATTGCCAATAGCTAAGTAATATCTTCTAGTAAACAGTGTGGCTCAAAATTATGTTCCTATGTTTATATAGCTGAAATCTGAGTTAAGTGTTTGTGATTCTATTTGAAATTATACATACACTCATAGGAATGAACACAAAACATAGTTTTGAGGTTAAGATAACCATGTTTGGTATTCATTCAACTTTCTCTACTGAACGTGTCTACACGTGTTTATTGATCATCTACTGTGTGCTCAATTCAGTGCCTAATTCTGTGGGATACAGGAACAGAAGTTAAGTACTCAGAATTTTCTAGAAGTAAGTAACATTGTTATTAAAATCTTGCTAATCTGGCATCCTTTTATAACAGGGCTTCCAACCATAGTTGAACTTTGCTGTATTAATAGTATTGTTGATGTCAGCACTTTCTTGGAAGAAGTGTTTTTTGCTTATTCAACTTTTGCCTCATGTTAGATTTTTTTCTTTTCTGCTAAACATTGCTGTTATCTGAGTGTTTGCTTTTTGTTGACTGGTTCTTTGGACTGAGAATTCAGTTTTGAACTTCTTTTTTTTTTTAAAGCAACATAAACAAGCAACTGTGTGTCCCTTGGTACAGTAGCCAATTTAAGGTGATTTATACCCACTTCCATAGCAGTAAAGTCTCATTCCTAAAGGGTATAAACTTTGTATTCCTTGTGAAGACCCTTGAAGAACTTTACAAATGTTAAAACATTAATATCATGTTTTAGACCAAATAAAGATATTCTTTCTCATTCTCATTTTTACCATTCCTAAATACACTGTGGCTTTATGTGGCATTAGTTTAATCAAGTGTTTAGAATTTCTTGGCTTCAACCAGATTAGAAGAGTTTAACCTACTTATTGTTGAAAAGAGGTAATTCTTTAGTTACTACTAAGGTTTATAAATGTTACTGTTAAGAGCAGTTTAAAAAAAGAACTTTGAAGTCTTGATTAGAAAATAAGATGTGCCTATTGGATTTTATGTTTTGAAGGTATAACTAAAATATTTTAAAGTTGCTATAGGGCAGTTTTTAAGCTTGAAATAAAAAATGGCTCAATACCCTTAGGTTGAATTTGTAATTCACAGCTGAACTGCTAAAGTTAGAATGTAGGTTGTATCATGACAATTAATGCAGGTCTGAATAGTCTCTACAACAGCAAGTTTAATAAAAGTACTGTATGGAAAATCCAGCATCAAATCGGGATGCTCCCATCTTTTCCTGGACCATTGCTGTAACCCCTAACTCATCCTCTGCTCTCAGCCAAAGCTCCTAACAGTGCTCATCATTTCATTCTTTAGCTTATATCTGTCAATGCTCCCAGCAAATTTCTCCAGCCAGCGGTTCACAGGATCATCTGGGGGGTGCTTGCTAAAGTGCAGTATCATGGTGAACATTTTTAACTGTGGAGGCTGCCATGGGGCCCTGGAGAATCTGCTGTTTAAAAAAACCACCCAAGTGATGTGAAGCTCTCTTGAGGGAAAGCAAAGCCCTGTTTGTGGTCAAAAGCTGCTCTTGACCCCCCTTCCCATGGCATCCTCCCAAGCCAGGGACTCCCCCACCATGTATTTGCTACTCTTGAAGCACACTTAACCTTTATTTCTCACCCTTTTTCTTTTGTCTGGGTGCTGGGATGGGATCCATCCACTGACTCCTACTTTCACTGTCTTGTTTTGTCTCATCTCATGTCACTTCATCATTGTACTATTCTACATACAGTGCACACTACTTTGGTATAAAGCCAGTGCTCTTTTAGCTGCTGTAGTGCTTTACTCAAATCCCTTATCTATTTTCACATGTATTGTAGAGGTTAAGATCAGGACTTGGGTCCAACCATCTGGATTTGAAAGCTGGCTCCTCCTGTTCTAGCTGTCTGATAAAAGGGAAGTTACTTAACCTCTCTGGGCCTCACATGCCTTATGTGCAGAGTGAGGAGAAAAGTGACTACCTCACAGTTTGTTGCAAGGAGCAAATGAGTTAGTAAATATCCAGGGCTTAAAACAGTGACTCTAAGGAAGTGAGCATGCAGCGAAGGCCAGCCAGGGTCATCATTATGGTCCCTTGTGTTGGCATTTCACTAGCATCTTGCAGAGCTCCCCATACACAGAAACCTGAAGGGCAGCAGCTTTGTCTCTCCTTCTGTTTCCAGCATCCAACACACCACTCACTCCCCAGACTGCCCCACAAATGTTGACTGAATTGAACTGACTTGACCTGTAAATATATTTCCTGACTTCATTGTCACCAGATCCCAGCAGTTTGTGGCTATAAAGTATATTAAACTCACCTCTTGGGAAGCACAGAACTTGAATGCATGTTTGGAGAAGACAACAGTCAAGCAAAGACTGCGAGCCTTTGAAGACCACCTTCTTCTGCATGACTGAGCCCCAGAACCCCCCTGTTGGTTAGACCCTTGTCACTGGAGTTAGGGCTTTCAGCATCTGGCCCAGTGGTGCGGCTTTCCCAGAGCAAAAGGAATGGTCCACTGGGAAACACATGCCTACCTTTTAGGAGACAGAAAACTGGTTGTGTATCCAAATTACTGTTTTTCTAGACTTCACAGATTCTAATTAGTTTCACAGATCTCAAGTTCAAGTTTCCGTTAGGTTTTTCTCCCCCCTGGCAGTTTCTGTAAGAAGTACAGTCCTAGCTGTGGAAATTTCTCTTTCCTCTTTTATTTCTTGCTCTATAAATCACTACTTTTCGCCCGGTGTATTTGTTTCCTGGGGCTACTGTAACAAATTACCACAAACTTGGTGGCTTAAAACAACAGAAATTTATTCTCTTATAGTTCTGGAGGCCAGAAGTGTGAAATCAAGGTGTCAGCAGGGCTGCGCTCCCTCCTGAGGCCCTGAAAGATAGACCATTCGTGTCTCTCCTAGTTCCTGGGGGCTGCTGAGGTTCCATGGCATTCCTTGGCTTGTAGCTGCATCACTCCAGTCTCTGCCTCTATATTCACATCACTGTCTTCCCTGGGGTTCTTCTCTGATGTGAGTCTCTTTTAAGGACCCCTTGTCATTGGATTTAGTGCCTACTTGCCTAATCCAGGATTGTCTCCTCATTTTAAGATCCTTAATCTTATCTATAAAGACGCTTTTCCCAAGTAAGGCAGTAGTTTTACAAATTCCAGGGCTTGAGAGTTGGTGACTTAGGGTGGCCATTGTTCAACCTATTACATCTGAATAACAGTAGTTTACATTATCATATATTAGTTGCATCATACCAATTTCATAAGCTAATCTTGTCAGTTAATTTTGATAATCTGGTGCTAGGAATTTTTCTTATTTGGGGAAGAGACAGGAATAACAACTACAGAAACTAGTTTTTGGAGCCATTAGGTGTGCCAGGTACAATGACATGTAACAACTTATACTGGACTGAGAGAAAGGTATCACCATTACCCCTATCTAACTGATGAGGTATCTGAGGCATGGAATACTTAAGTAACTTGCTAAGGTCTACTTGGCCATTTGGTGGCAGTCAGCAGCGAGCTCCTGGCAGTCATCTTCAGAGTCTTTGCTCTTGAAGATGATCAAGACTCCAGACAGGTGGCCTCAAGTCTGGATTGGGCAGGGGCTTTGGTGTCTTTGTTTCTACCATTAACTTGGTGGTATGGCTATGGGCAAATTAGTCACAGCTCTGTGAACTTGACTTTGTCTCACACAGTACAAGGACTATAAAGGGGGAATTAATAGGAAGGCAGAAATCAAAAGATCAGTGAGAAAATTTGGATAAAGACTTGGTTGGATGAGGTTGAGTTTAACATTAGATGTGTGGATTATCTGGGAAATTTGATTGTGGCTGTGCTTTTATAAAAAACACTGTATGAGCTACAAATATTGTAGAAATATTAAATTATATTATTATTCAGTTAGTCCCATTTCCCATTGCAATGTGATCATGGTACCATAAAAATAAACTTGCTAGAATAATTAAAAAAAAAACTTGCTAATGCTTCTGTGAGTTTAAATACATATATATTTCAATAATTGACATAAAAATATT
>NW_007233459.1:0-32292 GCF_000164805.1 Carlito syrichta | reverse complement strand
AGAGGTTAAGATCAGGACTTGGGTCCAACCATCTGGATTTGAAAGCTGGCTCCTCCTGTTCTAGCTGTCTGATAAAAGGGAAGTTACTTAACCTCTCTGGGCCTCACATGACTTATGTGCAGAGTGAGGAGAAAAGTGACTACCTCACAGTTTGTTGCAAGGAGCAAATGAGTTAGTAAATATCCAGGGCTTAAAACAGTGACTCTAAGGAAGTGAGCATGCAGCGAAGGCCAGCCAGGGTCATCATTATGGTCCCTTGTGTTGGCATTTCACTAGCATCTTGCAGAGCTCCCCATACACAGAAACCTGAAGGGCAGCAGCTTTGTCTCTCCTTCTGTTTCCAGCATCCAACACACCACTCACTCCCCAGACTGCCCCACAAATGTTGACTGAATTGAACTGACTTGACCTGTAAATATATTTCCTGACTTCATTGTCACCAGATCCCAGCAGTTTGTGGCTATAAAGTATATTAAACTCACCTCTTGGGAAGCACAGAACTTGAATGCATGTTTGGAGAAGACAACAGTCAAGATGATCAAGACTCCAGACAGGTGGCCTCAAGTCTGGATTGGGCAGGGGCTTTGGTGTCTTTGTTTCTACCATTAACTTGGTGGTATGGCTATGGGCAAATTAGTCACAGCTCTGTGAACTTGACTTTGTCTCACACAGTACAAGGACTATAAAGGGGGAATTAATAGGAAGGCAGAAATCAAAAGATCAGTGAGAAAATTTGGATAAAGACTTGGTTGGATGAGGTTGAGTTTAACATTAGATGTGTGGATTATCTGGGAAATTTGATTGTGGCTGTGCTTTTATAAAAAACACTGTATGAGCTACAAATATTGTAGAAATATTAAATTATATTATTATTCAGTTAGTCCCATTTCCCATTGCAATGTGATCATGGTACCATAAAAATAAACTTGCTAGAATAATTAAAAAAAAAACTTGCTAATGCTTCTGTGAGTTTAAATACATATATATTTCAATAATTGACATAAAAATATTGGGAGAAAAAGATTTATGAAAATATCTAATAACAATGTCTTTGGAATCATTTTTGTAATTTTTGTTTATACTATCATTTAGCTTTATGGTAAATACATAATTAGAGTTTAGCTGTAGTTATTTTCTTGAGATTCATCACAAAACCCTGAGAATACCTTGCAACTCCATTTTAGGAGATTGATTTTGAGTCTTTCTGGGGTGTGTTTGATTTGGATGTTAAGCTAGTGTTTGCTTAGGGCCCCTGCATGTTAACATCTGCCAGGCCTTTGCTGTCTGGCATTAGCTCTTTCTCCTAACTTGAGCTGGGGTCTGTTGGATTTGTGTGAAGCTAGATGCCCTCTACAGGGAGAGTCTGGTGGACAGACCCTGATGGGCCTCTCCTCTGCTTTGCTGTCAGGACTATTTGTTTGTCTGAGGCCTGCTGATTCTCTCTGTTTCTGCAACTTCTTTCTGTAACTGCCGGTTGGTAGCTTTGGCTTTAAAATGGGCAAACCTCCTGCTCTCCTGGTTCAGAATTAGTGATTTTTAGCCTTTCAGGGATCGTACTGTAGAACACACAGTAGCCTGTGGTGTCTGCTAAGTCCGATTCACAATGGAGCATTGATTCCTGCTGCTGTGCAGCACCCTGGCCTTTGCAGCATATACGTGCTTGGGCCAGAATGGATTTTCAGAGGGTTTTTAGATCTGACACACTGGCTTTAGTTTATAGTAACACTGGGTGCTTGCGTCCCCCTAATCCCATTCTTTATGAAGCAAGGATCAGTCACTGAATAGGTTTTTGATGTCAACATAATTATTTAGAAAATCATTACATCAGATATGCTGGGTTTTTTTTTTCATACAAGAAATGATTTTTACTTGATGTATTGTTCAGTCTAGTTACTGGGAATTGAACCTGATCCATTTATTCTTTTATTTGATAGTTGATAAAATTGTGTCTCTCTTTGGAAGCTGAAAAATGATCCATGTTGCAAATGTGTTGTTCCAATTCTTTTCATGCCAAGCAAGGCTCCATGCTAAATTTGGGACTTCAGAAGACAGATTTAGGATTCAGAGGGTTAAGAGTGAGACATAGCGGCTGGTTGGCCACATGCTGGATGCAAGAGGTAAAGCTGGAGGTTTATGACAGGTTTGAACATAGCTGCTGCTCTGTTAAAAAGCAAAGTAAAACACTACCAACAAAAACTTGATTCCTGTGGGCTACATGCTAAAATGTAGTAAATAGAGATTCTCTTGGGTGGAACGTCTATGAGGTCTCGGCATTAGTTGTAGCACCTGGAAATACTCATTTCAACTTATGAGTCTGAAGTGGGTCCTACTGTAGAGGCTGCATGAGGAAATTTGCAAGTAATGTTTGTTTCCGGAATGGTAAGTGTTGATGGTGATGCCAAATTTATTAATATGGTAGGAATGCGTCTACTCAGGAGGAGGAAGCAGACAGATTTTAAATTTTATTTTGACATCTGTAGCCTGTGTAATGCATGGTTAACAGTAACTATACACAAAAAGGGCCATAGAGCGTTCCTGAAAGATGTCCAGGAGGTGTCTTTTCACCTGGTGCCACCTTCACTTCCACGAAGATACAGAGAGAGCGCAACAGCCTGCCAGGGTGAACTTCAGCTGGGCAGTTTCTTCTAATTTAGTTTGAGATGTAATGATAAAACAGTTATAACATTCTCATATTTTTCAGTGGTAGCACACAGTGATTTTCATTTTATGTGACATTAGAGCAATCATAGGCCCCCAGAATAGAGTTCTGAGTTTTTACTTTAGGTGCTGACACTTTGGTATTATTTGAAATATTGAGAAAAACTTCCAGTGCAACACAGATTAATTTTTTAATGTGATCATCTAAGTCAGTGTTACTCACTAGAACACTAATAAATACTGTGCAGCAGAAAAGCTGTGCTTATATAAAATTTCAGTGATAAAGTGTAAGGCAGTAGCTGTATTTATCACTCTATTTTTCTCCCTCCCTCCCTCCTTCCCTCCCTCCCTCCTTCCCTTCTTCCCTTACTCTCTTTCGCTTTTTCAAATCAGCAGAAATGTCATCCCTCCCTTTTTGGTAGCATACTTCATAGCAAAAAGTTTTAGGAAAGAACACATAGTTCTTGTTCACAGCACATGGACATTTTTTTCTGCAATAGATAAATAGGGGAGGCAAGGTGAAAATCAACTCATCTTTTCAGGCTCTTGCAGTGGATCAAGCCAAATCTTCTTGGTTATTTTACGAATTAGTTCTTTGGTTACTTTGTGGAGTTTCAGTTGTATGGGATGAGTTGATGTTACCTACACACAGCTCTTTTGTGATGTTACCTGTTCTGGACAGCTTCAGTTTTGTTTAGATTGTGAGGTACTGGCCATGGTCCTGCAGATCTGATGCTTGTGGTGGAGTTTTAGGGAGAAGTATGCTGTGTGTCAGCCTGGCCCTCCTAGCCCAGCTCTCCAGGCATGTCCTCCTCACCTGCTTGGACACAGACTGAGAGCTGACATATACTTAGGTGACGTGTGGGTCTCGTTCTTTCCCTAGGATAAGCCATGCAGAGCACAATAGACAGGGTAAGCTTGCAGTTTGGAACCTGAGAAATGTTTCTGGGCATGAACAGGGCCTGGAAATAGGGAAGACAGGGAGCTCTTCTGGGACCCTCCTCAAAGAAGCCATTTCTTTCGCCTGTCTGCTGGGCCAGGCAGGATGGGGAGGGGTAGGTGACCCTGAGCCCCTTTCCAGACTGAAGAGAGGGTGACTGCTCTGTACTTTGCTACCTGTCTTCTTTCTGGACTGAAGACTGAAACCATCTTTAAAACTCCTGAGGATCAAGTAACTTACGTTGGGCATTTGGGAGGAAGACTCTTCTGGCTAATAGTTTAAAGCTGGGAAATCAAGTAGTTGCCATTCCTTGTTCCCCAGGGACCTGTGGTTTATGGCGTGGGTAGCTCCAGAAAGAAGAGGCATCTTACCATGGCTGCTTCTGGGATCCATTGCCTGCTTGCCTTGGAGGATGCAAGTGAACTCTGATCTTAGACTCTGATCTTGGACGGGTGGGGCCAGATGGGGAAAGGACAGCAGGGACTTGGCTTCTTTTTCTCCCCCTCTCAGAAATCAGGTGTGCCACTGAAGAGTATCTTATCCCAGGGTGGGTTCTAAAGTCAACAGAGAAGGTAAAAATCATTTTTAAAGTTTTTTTCATGGCCGACTTTCAATTGTTGAATTCATCCAAGGGTTAAGATTCTTCTGTATACCATATATGCCATAAGCACATAGTTGTATATACCACATGCTGGTGGAGTATGAGGATATTTTACAGTTCCTACTTAGTAGGGGTGAGCAAGGTGGTTCTATATTATTTGGCAAGTTTATATTTGTTTAAAGGATAACCAGGCTGCTCGGGCTCTCTCGCTCTTAATTACCTTTCTAGTTCATAAGTTTTTTCTCCAGACACAGGCTCTGGCTTTGGCTGAATGGAAGAGGAGAATGTCTTTTGTTTTATTTGCTCTGCCTTACAGATGCTGAGGGAAGCTCAGTTGTTCGTTTCAGGTCCCCAGATTCTCTGAAAAGCAGATTTAAAAAAATCTTTGTCTTGGTTTTTCTGTTCACTCCCCTTTTCCTGTTTTGATGGAAACCATTTTACTGGTGGTCATCTGATTCCTCAGCTTGTCCAGTGACTGCCTGAATTTTACTTGTACCCTATCAGACTTTCTCTTCTGCTGCTTGTAGGCACTTAGGTGCTTTGCCTGCGAAGTTTTCATGTGAACTTTACAAATGCCTCCAGAACAGTAGAAAAAGAGCTGAGTTTATTCAGCACTCACTGTGTGCCAGGCCTGGAACACAATGTTGCAGCTGTTACTTCATTAAACCTTCACACCAGTTTCTAAAGGGAGATGCTGCTATTACCACCATTTTAATGATGCATAAACCGAGATTTGAAGCTATGAGGAATGGAGATATCTTAAGCATATTTACTACAGGAAGTCTCACTGCAGCCAGTTGATATTTCTCTGCTTCACTTACTGCCTTAATAAATTGTGATAAGAACGATTGATGTGTTTGGCTTTGCTGAATTGTCTCTTCTGCATGCCTCTTCCCTAGTGAAGGGAGGCAACCTAGCCTATCATAGGGCTAGGCCAGAACTAAAACTCGGGAGACATATTTTGGGGTTTAAATCTTGAATGCAGGCTTCATATGTGACCTCAGATAAATTACTTAACCTCTTTGTGCCTCACAATTTGTGATATTTGTTAAAGAAATTAAACACTTGAGTACAACTCTAATCATCTCTTGCCTCCAAAGAAGTAAAGATGACTCTTGTGGGTGCCAGAGATCTGGCAGAGGACAGGGTTGTGAGGCCTTCTCTGTGATACACTCTCGGCTCTTAGTTGTTGAGTTTCAAGTAGCGACTGCCTGCTGAGTACTAAGATGTCACTTTCCTAAAATAAGAGTCCTGGATGCCATAGGTAAGCTGTTCATTCCTTGCTCTTCTGCCTTCCCCAGAGCACTGATCATCCTCCCTACATATATCAAAGCCCCCACACAGAACATGATTTCCTACTACCCTGCCGTCTGATATTTAATCCCGAATGACCTGCGGGTGGAGGGTGGGGCGCAGTGCAGTAGCCAGCTTATTATGGTTCTAGCCTTACCAGCTGCCCGTGTGATGACCTTTTAGGGGCATTGAACCCTCCTGCTCTGCTGGATCTCTCTCCCACCTGTTGCAGTAATGAGTGAAACCTTAAAGCCTTTCATTCCCTAGTTAGACAAGATGCCAGGAAGGCAAACGCTCCTGGGAGAGGCATCACACCAAGTGATTTCACATCAAAGGAGCATGTATCCCTCTTTCTTTTCGAGTAGGCTGTTTTAGAGACGACAGAATAGAAATACCTTGAGAGTATTGAGATGACGTGGGGAAGGGAGAATGAGAGTCTAGAGAGACAAAGAATACTTTTTTCCTGATTTAAGTTTTATTTCAGTCTAGCATGCTTCTGCACACTCCTGACTTCACACTGATTTACATAGCGCTTGTCCAGAAGAAAGGAGATTTCTACTAATTTTTTGCATTCCATTTTTATGAAAAATTCTCAGAGTTCCACGTTAAAGACAATCCTGTTTTTCTGTGAGGTTACATTAAAAAACCACTATATTGGATATCTGATATTTTTTGCCTTTCCTTTGAAGCTCTATATTGATCTCTGGAATTAATGTCAGTGAGTTTTGAGGTCTCTAAAAGGAGAAAGGGGTGTACTTGGCTCTCTCTCAACCCTGAGAAGCTTGAATGAAGTTGGTTTGTGGGTATCTCTGGAGTCAGATTTCCTTTGGATTTTTCATTTAGCCCCTTAAGCTTTGAGATAAAGTCACTGATTTTTTTTCCCATTTTTTGCCTTTCTTAAGCTACCCTGAGGATGAACTGAGCAACCATGTCCAATTGCCCACAACTATCTTGGGGGAGGTGGAGAATTGGAGTAGTAATGTCCACTCTGAAACAGCCTTAGAACTCTCTGGGAACAGGGGTGGGGCATGGGGTAGGAGAGAGCTGATGAAAGAGTATCCTTTTCCAGTAGAACAGTCGTAAGAAGAGACAACTCCAGAAACATCTGGAAAACTCTGCAAGTGCAGACTACTCCTTGTATGCCCCATAAGGTCTCCTGATCAGAGGCAGTGGAGGCAGATGTCTAGGTCAGCTCTCTGGGATGCCCTTCATAATTCCTGTTTTCTTCCCCAGGGTATGTTTGCACTATTATTAAATGATTACACATGCTTGTTCATTCCTTAGAAGTGTATACTTTTTTGCTAATGTCATTTAAGGCTAAAAATAAGTCTATAGCCCTTTATTAGAGTTCCTGAGATATTTCTGCCAGCTTGCTTTCTTTCTTCTGGGATTTGGGTCTTCTAACATCACATGAATTTGGCCTGCATGGTCTTCCTTTGCTTTGCTGTAAATGTTAGGAGATTTTGAATGGTAGGACAGAGTTCCCAGCTTGCTAAACTACCATGTCCTCCCTAAGGACAGTAGCATAGATTGGACCTGAGGTGAAGTGCTGGCTGGGGAATAGGCCTTGGTGCTCTGTTGTAGTGGCTGCCATTGGCTGCCTGGTGCCTTGGGGCATCAATCCTTTCAGAGAACCAGAGTTCTCTTACATCTAATGAAGTCATGGCATAAAAACTGTCCCTCTCCTTTGTTAAAAAAACAGTAGGCTCTGTCTTCAAACAATTTTATATGGAACCTTAGTTTAGAAAAGGTATTTGCTATACAAGGAACTGACAACACTTGTATTTACCTTAGCCCTTTCTTTCTTTCTTTTTTTTTTTGAGTTGGAGTCCCTTTGTGTCGCCCAGACTGGAGTGCAGTGGCATACTCCTGGCCACCGCAGCCTCCACCTGCTGGAGTTCATCGATCCTTCCACCTTAGCCTTCCAAGTAACTGGAACTACAGGTGTATGCTACCACGCCCAGCTAATTTTTTATTTATTGTAGAGACAAGGTCTCACCAAGTTGCCCAGGTGGGGCTCGAACCCGTGGACTCCGGCAATCCACTTGTCTCAGTCTCTCCAAGTGCTGGGATTACAGACTGAGTCATGGAACCCGGCCTGCCCTTACTTTCTAGTGTGGCCTCCACCCTTTGCTCCCATTGAGGAAAACAGTTTCTTTTCTTTTCTTTTTTTTTGAGTCAGAGTCTTCTCACTTTGTTGCCCAGGCTGGAGTACAGTGGCATGCTGCTTACAGCCACCACAGCCTCAACCTCCTAGGCTAAGGCAATCCTTCCACCTTAACCTTCCAAGTAGCTAGAACTACAGGCATGCGCCACCGTGCCCAGCTAATTTTTTGATTTATTATAGAGACAAGGTCTTGCCAAGTTGCTCGGACTGGTCTCAAACCCTCAGGCTTAGGCAGTCCACTTGCCTTGGCTTCCCAAAGTGCTGGGAACTACAGGCTAAGCCACCAAGCCCGGCCTGGAAGATCTTAAGGAGCAGTAACATGCATAGAGCTGTCATCTCCTATGATAACAATACCTTTGGAATGGGCCTGCCTGAAACTGTTTTACAATTAACTGTTTTTAATAAGCAGAAGGACTATACTCTAAAATAATGATAAAAAATATAGTGCAGTAAATACATAAACCAATAACATAGTCATTTATTATTACTGTCAAGTATTATGTATTATAAATGATTGTCTGAGACTTTTATATGATTGGGAGTTGCAGCAGCTCACCACAAACAAGTGAGAAATGTGGTATGCTACAGTGTTTACGAGCTATAATGTCACTAGGCCATAGGAATTTTTCAGATCCATTATAATCTTAGGGAACCACCATCATATATGCAGTCCATCGTTGAACAGAATGTTATGCAGCAAATTACTCTACCTCAATATGTCTCCAAGTCTATTTCTAAGTTGAATAAAGTTCAGAACATTTCTGCAGAAAAATAATTATGAAGGTCCCAAAGAATGTCTTATTAAAGGGTTTTGGGGGACCCAAAAAAACCCAAACCCAGTTTGAGAAACACTGACTTATAACTAGAAAAACTTTTTTCAAAAAAATATTTTGTAACTGAATTTCTTTTATCATTTAAGACATCCAGATTTAAGAGTTTGAAAATTATATTAAATTCATATTGACTGAGGATAATCAGAGGAACCCAAGTTTGAGAAACTCGTTTAGAACTACTGTGCAAATCAAACATGCTATTGTTGTTCTTGTCTGTTTGCCATAATTTCAGGGTTAGTATAAGAAGCTTTGTAGTTCAAGAGTCTTTATGAGAACTTTCTTTTTTTTTTTTGAGTTGGAGTCTCACTCTGTCGCCCAGACTGGAGTACAGTGGCCGCTCCTGGCCACCGCAGCCTCAACCTGCTGGGCTCCGGCGATCCTTCTACCTCAGCCTTCCGAGTAGCCGGAATTACAGGCGCGCGCTACCACGCCTGGCTGATTTTTTTGATTTATTGTAGAGATGAGGTCTCATTGCCCAGGGCGGGTCTCGAACCCGCGGGCTCAGGCAATCTACTCACCTCAGCCTCCCAAGGCGTGGGATTACAGGCTGAGCCACCGAGCCCGGCGAGACCTTTCTTAAAATGATCATTTACCTTATCAGATTTTCAAACTACCCAAAAAGTTTGTCCTGCTCTGTCCCATCCCACTATATCTAACAGGTCTCCCTGTTGATGATTGTAATATAATTCTGACTTTCATGAAAATGTTTCCCAGTCCCCAATACTAACAAAATAATTTAAGGCATGTGTTTAGGACTTCCCCAGGGACACAAAATTGTCCTAACATTCATAACCAATAACATGGGAAGTGTCCCTCATTAGCAGTCATCACTAGTAAAGTTCTCACCACCTAGTGAGGCCAATTTCCTTAAACTATTAGAAATCCACTGGAACTACCTTTTTTTTTTTTTTGAGTTGAAGTCTCACTCTGTCGCCCAGACTGGAGTGTAGTGGCCGCTCCCGGCCACTGCAGCCTCGACCTGCTGGGCTTCGGCGATCCTTCTGCTCAACCTTCCAAGTAGCTGGAACTACAGGTGTGCGCTACCACACCCAGCTAATTTTTGATTTATTGTAGAAATGAGGTCTCGCCAAGTTGCCCAGGTGGGTCTTGAACCCGTGGGCTCAGGCAATTCACTCACCTCAGCCTCCCAAAGCGTGGGATTACAGGCTGAGCCACCCAGCCCGGGGAACTACCTTTTCATCTCCGTGTAAACATTCTCCCTAACTTATAGCTAATGGTCATACCTGGGCAGTAATCAGCAATCCAAGAGCTGACAGGATGTGGGTGATGCTCTAATTCCAGTAGAGTACAATAAACAAAAAATTAGTTGGGCATGGTAGCGTGCACCTGTAGTTCTGGCTACTTGGAAGGCTGAGGTGGAAGGATTGCTGGAACCCAGAAGGTTGACGCTGGCCTGGCTGTGAGTGTGCCACTGCACTCCAGCCTGGGTGACAGAGTGAGAATCCAACTCAAAAAAAAAAAAAAAAAAAAAAAAAAGATCTTCCAGTGGGACAAGATGTGGAGGTAGAAGACAGTGATATTGATGATCCTGACCCTGTCTAGGCCTAGGCTAATGTGTATGTTTGTGTCTTAGTTTTTAACAAAAAACTTTAAAAAACTAAAATTTTTTTTAAAATAGAAGAGTGCTTATAGAATAAGGTTATAAGAAAATAAAATCTTTTTATAGTTGTGCAAAATATATTTTAAGCTAAATGTTTTCTGCAAGAGTCAAAAAGTTGAAAAAATTGAAAAGTTTATAAAACAAAAAAGTGATAGTAGACTAAGCTTAGTTTATTATTGAAGAGAGAACATTTTAAAATAAATTTAGTGTAGTTCAAGTGTACAGTGTTTATAGAGTCTATAGCAGTGTACATGAATGTCCTAGGCCTTCACATTCACTCATTGACTCACCCAGAGGAACTTCTAGTCCTGCAAGCACCATTCATGGTAAGTGCCCTGTAAAGGTATACCGTTTTTTATCTTGTATACTATACTTTTTTACTGTTCCTTTTCTATGTTTAGGTACACAAATACTTATGATTGTGTCCCAGTTGCCTACAGCATCCAATATGGCAACATGCTATGCAGGTTTGTAGCTTAGGAACTATAGGCCATACCATAAACTTAGGTGTGTGATAGGCTCTGCCATCTAGGTTTTTGTGTGTACGCTCTGTTAGGTTTGCACGATGACAAAATTACCTAATGTATTTCTCAGAATATATCCCTGTTATTAAGTGACTGCAAATATGATCATGGGTTACATGAATTTCCAAGGAATAGCATGGAATAGCATGACTTTTTTAGTCTCTCTTTTCAAGAGAGAGAGAAAGTAAAGCGAATCAGTGTGCTTTGTGTATGTGTGTGCTTTGTGTGTGTATGCATGCATGTGTGTGTGGCTGGGTGGTCTACTGTTATCAGGCTACAGTTTACTTTTGCTCTCTTTTCTGGGTAAATGTACAAAATATATATGGAACCTGTTGTTAAGGTGCTAGTCACATTTTCAGGTCCTTTATGGACAAGTGATCATTTGCTTGAGAAATCTTCACTGACTCCCTGCATCAGATAATTTATGTCTAGATTCTGGGACTTCCTCTTGCTAATTTTTTTCTTACTAATTCATTGCACTTTCTATTTTTCCCCAACATTAACTGGGCTGGTCAGGCCTGTATCTCGACTGCTCCTTGAGTTCACTTTGATTCTGTCTGCTTTGGAAGCTTGGTTCATATTAACTTTCTTATTTAAAGTGTCTTCTCTTCCATTAATCTGAATCCCAGTTAAATGTTTGGACCAAATCATAGCTCTTTATTGAATGGGAGTGACGCTGTCATGAAATCTTAAGTATTTAGGTACTCCAAAATTGTATATGAGGAAGAGGTGCTGAAATGCCCTTCTCCTTAGAGTTTCCACTCATGTCCATTGTTTCTTTCATTTTGAACTCAGGGGAGGCCTAATTTCTTTTAGCAGTATATAGGTAAGGCTGAACTACGGCAAGAAGGCTTTCTAAAATAAGATACAACTAATTGGGCTTATGGAATGGAATGTACTTAGTTCTCACTGAGTAGAAGGGAGGGGTCCCTTCAGGTGTGTCTTCTGCTCAAGCTCCCATCCTGCCTCCACCTTACTCTCCAAACAGTTCATACTCAGGGGACAGGACCTGGAGGGTGACAGAAATCACCTTCCTGCCTGGCTAAGGAAACCAGTGTCCTCTCTGTGATTTCGTTGCTACTGTAATATTTATCCTCTTGAGGGCAGATATCTCCCTATATGCTTAGGAAGATAGCTTTGCTAATACCCTCAAAGAACAATGAGGGGGCTCTCAAACTTGGGACTTTGTGGTAATTCAAATACAACACCATGCATCTGTAAGAGATGTGGAAGATTATTGGGTTAGTGATCCTCCCTGGTCATTTTCTTCTTTGAACTACTCTACACAACTTAACCCTTAGTTATATTTTGTTGTTGTCACTTTTTTTCAATACTGTAGGTACTCAATAAATAATGCTGGCCGGGCTTGGTGGCTCATCCTGTAATCCCAGCGCTTTGGGAGGCCAAGGTGAGTGGATTGCCTGAGCCCGCGGGTTTGAGACGCGCCCGGGCAACTTGGCAAGACCTCATCTCTACAATAAATCAAAAAAATTAGCCAGGTGTGGCAGCATACGCCTGTAGTTTCAGCTACTTGGAAGGCTGAGGTAGAAGGATTGCTGGAGCCCAGCGGGTTGAGGCTGTGGTGGCTGGGAGCATGCCACTGCACTCCAGTCTGGGCGATGGAGTGAGACTCCAACTCAAAATAAAAAAATAGTGCTTTCAGGCCAGGCTTAGTAGCTCACACTTATAATCCCAGTACTTTGGGAGGTGGAGGCGAGAGAATTGTCTGAGCCCAGGACTTTGCGACTAGCCTGGCAATTTGGCCAGACCTCATCTCTACAATTAAAAAATAGCCAGTAAAATTAACTGGGCATTGTGGTGTGTGTCTGTAGTTCCAGCTACTTGGAAGCCTGAGGCAGACAGATCGCCTGAGCCCAGTAGGTGGAGGCTATGGTGGCCATGCGTGTGCCACTGCACTCCAGCCTGTGTAACAGAGTGAGACTCTGACTCAAAATAAAATAAAATAAAATAAAATAATAATAATAATAATAAAGTAATGCTTCCAGTTGCTGCTGACCTATCTTACCTTGTCTCTTGAAAGAAATGGAAAATATGCTGAGACCTGGGGACCATGTTGCCTGTGTAGTTATCCATCAGTAAATAAATGCTTGGTTGATTCTAGTGCAGGAAGAGGTGACCCTGTTGGATTAATTTTCTGGGGTTTGATTAATATTCTGGGGTCTGTCCCAGTAGGCCTAACTCATGATTTTAAAAATTTGAACGAAGTAGATAAGTTGTAATGTTGCTTAGATGGAAAATGTCCTGCTGAATGGAAATCTGAATTTTCCCTGGTAACATTTATAGCTTTATTTGGGCTACTGGATAGTTATTGGAAAAAAGCAGATGACATGTTCATGATTTAGTGGGGGAATAGCTGCTTTGGATCATTTAGGTAATGGGGTCTGCAGGTGGTGCACACATCACAGACATGGAAATGCTTTTTTCTTCCATCCTCTCCAGAATAGTTTAAGGTAAGAAGCAGAACCAGAGAGCGTGCGTTAAAGAGAATCCAAATCAAACCTACTAGTTGTGCAAATAATTTAAGGGTTATTGTGGAAATTTATATAAACCTCTGAACTCAGCAAAAACAGCACAAACACAAGGCCAAAATGTGTTACCATAATAATAAAATACACACAGGGCAATGTGCCTGTGGTATGTGGAAGGCAATAGGTTAAAATACATCTGGAATGATAGTTCCAGAAACTGAAAATGATGCTAGAAGTTTGGTGTTTTGCTATTAAAGATCATTTAGAAGCTAAGGAACTGAAGGGAATATTAAGGAACTCTGGGATGTTTGTGTTTGAGGTGATTAGAGCTTCTTGTAAGCTTAGAAGTAGGGAGCTAATGATAAGTGATCATAAAAAAAAACAAAATAGCTTTTTGTAACTGTGAAGAGTTGTCTTTTTCTTTAGAGAAAATTGGATCACTTATAGCCAGCCAATCTGGTTAATAATCTGAATTTTATCAGCCCCAACCAAATCATTTGGATGAATTTTTTTGCTTTTTCCTCCCTAATGTGAAACACTAGTTCAGTATACTTCTCATTTTTCATTAAGAAATTGTCAGCTTCTGTTGACAAACAGGTAATGAGTTTGACATAGGATCAATATGCTGTCAGGCTTTAGCACAGACACATGTTTATCTCATAATGTGGCTTCTTAAAGCATGGGCTTAGTTTAAAGAGTTATTTTTCACTCCAGAGAACCTACAGATAAACTTTATTCTAACAACTATTTTTACAAGTTTCATCAAGTTTTTAAGAGGGATGATCGATTTTTAACTGCTTTACTCTTTAGGGTAAGATTGGAGTTGAGAATTTAACTCTGATGCATCTTGTTGTCCATCCCCTGTTCAATAACTGCAATTTTATAATAAAGTCTTATGGGTGGCTTCTTTCTGTGTTTTAACATTTGATGTTCTGATAAATTAAAATGGAGAATTTTCATTAAGGTTATCTTTGAAATTCTTTGTTGCATAATTCTGATAATATTTTCAGCTTGGGGAACTCATTTGATTTTGTTAAAAACAAAATGAAAACCATATAATTTTAAAATTAATAAGAATAGTTATTTTTAATTATTATTTTAATGTAACAATAGACACAATTTTGGAATTATAATGGGAAAAAAAATCACCCATCTTTTTATTACCAGTAAAAGCACTGTCATCATTTGTGTATTTTTGTTTTTATTTTTTAGGAGAATGCTTTGTTTCGTATACTCTACTTTTCAGGTGTATTTGTTCTTAGTGTAGCTGTAAAACATTCAGGGGTGGGCTGTAGAGGGAAAAAAGATGTAGACCCCGGCTTCTGTGGCCTGTCAGTGATGACTCCTCACTGACTCTGCAGGCAAGATGGTTCGGTGGTTAATTTCTTTTAGAAAAGGTCTGATTTCATTTTCCAAACCATAGATATGCATTATTAGATATTCCTCTGGCAGTCCTCTCCTGTCTGAATTTTAATTCTGAAGTAGAAAATGAGGTGTGGGGGTGGATGGGAGGATTCTGACCCCTTCTCGTCTTTCTCTGAAGGCCTCTTTCTTTTGCACTTCACTGACAGTCCTGCAGAAGAGTTGCACTTCCAGGTTTTCATGTGGGGTTAGGTGGCGATGGGGTCTGGCACCATTGTAAGGTGAGGGCTAGGTAACAGGCTGTTTGGAATGGACATTTGGGATGGATGCCACACTAAACAGCCTCTGATTGAAGAGTGCACTGGGAGGCTGAGGCCTTAGAAACAGATTCCCTTGTCCATCTCAGAATACTTTCAGAAAAGGCTTTGGCTATTCCCCTCCCCTGGGACCACCCTTTGAAAGATATCTTTGCTTCCCTAATAAACAAACTCTCCATCTGCTGCACATTTGGCAGGAAGTAGTTTGAGGTCACTACACATTGGTGTCAACCTTCCTTCTTGAAGCCTCTTGCCTTTATTTCTGTAGTATTATAAAAAGGCAGCTTATTAAAGATTTGACACAAAATATACCAGAAAAGTCTCTGCCATGAAGGGGCTTCTATTCAGTTAAATTACCTATAGGATAGTACAAAAGAAAAACCCCCACCACAACCAAAACTATGAAGAAGCGTGATCATTCCTCAGAGTTTTGAAGGTAGCCATTTGAGAGAGGGGTCTCCTTGTTCCATGTGGCGTTGAGAAGAAGAGCTGGGTTCGGCGGGGGAAGGTGAGAAAGGGGTGGGTCTGTGCCTTGCGTGTTGAGAAACTTAGTTGCAGTGTGCTGTCATGGTGATGGGTGTGTTCCCCATGCCTTCTGTAGGATAAAAGAAAGGTGAGAAAAAGGTTTATGTTGTTAAAGATGTTTTTGAAACATGAGATTAAGCAGGGGTAATAAACATTTTTTCAATTGAAGGCCTCTGGATGCTGAGTGTATATCTGAGTGTATCTGAGTGTATATATATTGCAGTGGTTTGTAGCATATCCTAAATGTGTTGACTTGTGGAACGCTTTTTGTGAGGAGCCTTTGAAATGGCTGGCACCCTTTGAGATATGCCCAGGAATGTGCAGAGATGACATAGTAACGGGGCCTGCCAGCAGCCTGGGGAAGTGGGGTCTGCAGAGAAGACGGGTTGGCATGTGTTGTGGGCTGTAAGGAGGGGTGGTACCGGTGTCATTTCCAAAGCTGAATGTGTGCTTGGATGGAACATGGAGATGAACAAACAAAGAGTCCATGTCATCAAAAGGAGCGAGCTTTTGGACCCAGGCCAAAAGTCATTTCAGTGTTTGCATCTTGCCTCCTCGGTGAAGGTGACTGTTGGCATAGGTGGAGGCTCCTCTGGGTGCCCCTGAGGAGCTGTCTCTGTTGTAGGAGAGGCCTTCACCTGCCATTTCTGGTACAGAAGTAGCAGGAAGGAACTACGTAAGCCACGTAAGCCTTCTCTTGAGAAATCCTGTCCCTCCTTCATGTATGGGATATCAGGAAAGTCCACTTGGATTCCTGTGAGGAATGCTTCTTGTGGTTCAGATATGCATAATAATGCCCTGCAGATCTCCACAGTTCGACCTGACCCAGAGGACACTCAAGGCTTTGGGGATTACTTGCTCCTTTCTTTTTGGTTGTTGATGCTCTCTAGCTGAGTTTAGCTGGTGCTCAGAAAGGCCCTACATTACTCTGCAGAGCCTGGAACCATTCACCATACAGGCAGGTGTCCCACACTCTGGACCCTTTTCCTCTCTGTCTCCTATCCCACGCTTGGTTTCCTGGAGGAACGCCTTGAGAGAGGATGCAGCCAGTTTGTGCTTGTGAAGAAAGCATGGCCATTGGTTTGCTTGTCCTCTGGTCCCCTTCCTGCCTGTCTTCCCACGAAAGGAGCCAGTGCTGGCTTCTGGGGTGAGGCTTTATTGGTGGGAGGCCTAAGGAGATCTGTCTGTTCTCACTCACACAGCCAAGTGGATCCTGGTGTCTCTCATTTGTCTGGCCTGCTTTCCTGGATGATGCCCAAGATGAGGTTTCTTAGTGTTTCCACATGTGGAGTGGCTGGGTTGTGCTGGGTCAGTTGACATTGTTCTCACCGTCAGCACCTCTTTGATCAAAAGGACTGAGAGGGAGGTTCTGTATTCACAAAAAACAGAAGGGTATTAAAAATAATATATTTAAGTAGATGCTTTAGAAATAGAATTCACCGCTGAATGCCCTCTTTCCTGTATGAAACACTTAGGATTCCCTCCTGCAGCATGGTGTGTGTAGTATGTTTGAAAGGCACCCAAATTCTGTGTCAGTGGAAGTGCTGGGATCATTATTTTCTAAGAGGATTTTATAATTTTAAGGAGAGTTTGAAAAGGGAAATTTGGGAAGTGTGAAGTGATGGGACAGATATTTCTATTTGTAGGCTGAATAATCAAAATTCTCCTCAATGTTCAAGTCCTTCCTTAAGTATCTCCTGCTTTGTGATTTTCCAGTGGCTGGAATATATGTCCCTTATACATTGCAGAGGAAGTTAGAGGTATTTGTCTAAATGCCTCTCTCCTCTATTAATCTGTAAGGCATAATCTCCCCTATTTCATTTTATTTCCCTGGAGCAAATATTACACACTCAATAAAAGCTTATTGAATTGAATCAGATAGTGGTTTTTTCTTTCTGTTTTGGGAAAAACACAGTTTTCCTAAGTAAATTTAGAACTTATTTGCCTAATTGAAAAAATGTAATTCTTAATCAAGATGCTTAATTTTAAAAAGGGTTTGCTTAAACACTGGGAGATATGCACACACACATATGTATATATAATACATACATATATGTGTATGAGTGTATATGTAAAAATGTAATATGTACATTTCTTTCTTCTCCTCCCCCCAGGATAAGCCTTCCGTGAGAAGAGGATAATCGTTAGCCACATGAGTTAGTGTGGCGGAATGTCTGGGAAGTGGGAGGTTGAGGAATGTTGCATTGTTGAATAAATTGTGAGCATTTCTGGTTTCAATTTGGTTTACCTACTCTTGGTCTGGGAGATCTGGAACACTGCCTTGGACTTTCAGTTCTGTGTGAATTGGCTCTGAGGAGGACTGCTAGAAGTAGCTGATGGAATTAGGAGTGTCAGAGACTGGGCTCATGAGAAGTGAGTGGACTGGAATCTGTTCTTTAAGATGTTGCCTTGAGTCTGACTTGTTGATGACAGCCCCATATTGGAAATATTATTCCACTGTTAATAATAATGTTTTATTTTCACATGCAGCTTGTTAATTATATAGCCAAAAATCCTGAAACAAAACAATGCCCTCAAAAAAACTTTTCTGGAAGTGATTACTTAATAGTGCATATTTCACAGGAAGTTGAATAAAACACTATGATAAGAAAATGTTGTCTTTCCTTCCCTGAGGGAAATGACGTGGATTAACTTGCTTATAAAGATATTGCAGTCAAATGCATTTTCATACTTCTTTCTTCCTTGTCCTTCTCATTATTTGCCACTTTCTTTATTCTGATTTACTGATTATTTTCTTAGATAATACATTTTTAAAGAATATTTAGTTTTCTTTCTTTATCTCAGATTTATCATATTCTGAAACTTCTATTTAATGTATTAACAAAATTAGTTTTAGTAGGAGTAGTAAATTGAGATTGTGACAAGCATGTAAATTACTAAAGGCTCAAAACAAAATAAAATAATGCAAAATACTTGAAAGGAAAAAAACTCCAAACAAATCCCCAAATCCTTTTGCCCATATCCACTGTCTTTCAAAACCAAATAATAAGAATTTCACTTCTGCATCACCTTTTTTCATTCTTCTTTTTATAGTTTGTACCCTTTGATTTGTGATGCTTTTTACTTCGCCCCTCACCCCTGCGACATTTAAGATGCATGCTACACAAAATACGGTTCCTGGCTAACCAGCTCCATAACCCTTGTTAAGCTTTTTCCATTCTGCAAAGGCAATAGCTCTGAAATACAGAAGTGATTGCATTAAATCCTTGGCTGGCAATTTTGTGTGGGATTGGGTATTGAAATGCAGCAAAGCAAATAATGAAGGCATATGTTTACCTATAATTCTTTTTACCTTGGGAGAAGGATTAAATAGGAACAGTTTGGTTGTTGTCAAATTCTTAACAGTTGCTTTCAAGCATGAAACAGTCCCCGGGCTCTCGGAGGATTTACTTAGCAGTTTGAATAGAGAGGTCTTTACTGCTAATGGAACTGAGATGGCAGGCTTAAGCAATGGGGTGCTTTATAGCCTCTTTAGCCACTTGAGAAGATGTAACATCAAATAGCTGAAACTGTCCCAGTCTCCATTGGTGTTTAGGAAGTTGTGCAAAGATTGGGGAATAAATAATTCAGGGTTGTATGAATGTCTGGATGCCAGGAGTGTTGAGAGTATCTAAAAGCTTGATTCACGGAAGGTTTAGTTCTGGGAGAAACTCTGGAGCCCCTGCTTCAGCTTGGCCCCAGGGAACATTTACAGATGATGACATTTTCTTAAAAAGAAAGAACTTTCACTTGGGATTGACTGAGCTTTGTAAAGCAACTTTTCATTGGGGACTCCGATCCCGGAAAAGTGTTATTCATGAAACAAGGAATATTTTATTTTCAGTACAGATGGTTGGCAGTTGCTGCCTGTGCATATATATGTGCATGTGTGTGCGTTTAAATACAGATTTCTTAGGGTCTTCAGGAACCATTTGAGCTGTGTACTCTTTAATGGTGAAGCATTAAGAAGTCACCTGTTGAAGATGTAGGGAAGAAGCAGTCACAATTTGTCTGATGGTAGTGGTTGAAGCTTCTGCTTCATATACTTTTCTGTTTAAGAGCTTAGTAAAGATGTTTATCTAATGAGCAGGTGGGCAAACCAGTGTTGGAGACCATTCGGATATATGGACATTCACAAATGTTCCAACTCTCCTCTTGGGCATAGAGTAGGCTGCACTTCTCTGTTCATTTGGACATAGGTATGGCCTTATGGACTTGCTTTGACCAGTTAACTTCTGGGCAGAAGTATTAAAGCCGGTGTTTTTTTCACCACATCCAATGCCTTGGCAACTTGCAATACTTTGACTCCACAATGAGGGTGACTTGGGAAAGAGCCCTCAGATGACGGGCAGTGAGCATGGAGTATGAGAAAGTTATATATTACTTGGTATTTTGTGATTGTTACTGCAGCCTGCTCTGACTCATACAACCTATGAGGTGCTAGATTCTTCTTGAGGAGAAGGTAAGCATTCAAGAGGTCCACTGTCATTTCCTTACCTTAGGCTGAGTAGAGAAGTTCCTATGGTGATGCGGTGGTGTGGTGGTGTGGTGAGGGGTGAGTGAGAAATAGATAAACCCTCAGCTGCTAAACAAGAACAGCTGTTGGCTTTTCTCTTTAGTTTCTTTCTCTCATTGGTTGCCTTCAACATTCTTTTTTCTTTTTTCCTTTACCAGCTAAGTCTGTTTTTATCCTTGGGATGGTTTCTTGGCAGGAATTCTTAATTTTATGTTAACCCAATGTGGAAAGCAACTTCTCTCCTTCTGCTACTTGGAACCCAGTGACCCCTGGCACCCTCTTCTCTACCCAGACAGGCACAAATCTGTGTCCTAAGGTTGATGGAAGTGGTCACTGTAGTTGCCAAGTAAGGGAGGTTTATATACTTTAACAGAGCCACAGCTGGGGCGGAGATCACATTCCATACCTATTGTCGTTAGATCTATCTCAGTGCTTTATAAAATCTACTTTTTTTTTTTTTTAAATCTACTTTTCATAAATGTTCTTCACTCTTCACAAAACTCTGAGGGGTTGGTAATAGAATGCACATTTTGTGGATGGGGTATTGAGGCTCCCAGAAGGTAGAGTAATGAGCAGGTCACCACATGGCTGTTACATTACTGAACCAGCTTCAAAGATTCTTGTATTCCAAAATGAACAGACACTCTCTGAGTATGATTATATAGACATAGTTGAAAGAGACAAATATTTTAAACTGTTGAAGGCCAACTCAAATAGATCAATAATAAAATAATAGCAGCTAAAATTTATGTAGTACTTACTGTATGCTGTACTCATCTAAGTCCTTTATTAATGCATTTAAATCATCATAACATTATGATTAGATATTCAGATGAGGCAGTAGAGGCACAGAGAGGTTAAGAAACTTGCTCAAGGTCACACAGCTAACAATTGATAAACTGGGATTTGAACCCAGACTCTAGAATCCTTGCTCTAAAGAACCAATATTTGAGACTCTGTTAGATGAAAAAGAAAAGAGTATTTTTTAGAAAGACTTTATCAGAGCAGCTTTAGGATCACAGCAAAATTGAGAAGAAGGTGCAAAGAGTTCCCATGTAACCCTGCTCCCCTGCCCCCTGGCCCCCCCCATACCCCACATGCATAACTCTCCCATTATCAACAGCCTTCACAGAGATATTTTGTTACAATTGATAAACCAACATTGAGGCATCATCGCCCAGGGTCTACAGTTTACATTAGGGTTTAGTTTATACTTAGTGTGGTACATTCTATAGATTTGGACAAATACATAGTGGCATTTATCTGCCATTGTAGTGTCTTACAGAGTATTGTCATTGCCCTAAAAATTCCCTGTGCTCCATCTATCACCGTACTCCAGCCCTAGATCTTTTTCCCATTTCCATAGTTTTGCCTTTTTCAGAATGTCATTTAGTTGGAATCCCACAGTAGGCAGCCTTTTCGGATTGGTTTCTTTCTTTCTTTCTTTTTTGCATTGGAGTCTCATTCTGTCGCCCTGGCTAGAGGGCAGTGGCACACTCACGGCCACCCCAGCATCAACCCGCTGGGCTCAGACGATCCTTCTACCTCAGCCCTCCAAGTAACCAGAACTACAGGTGTGCGCTACTGCACCTGGCTAATTTTTTGATTAATTGTAGAGATGAGTTCTTGCCCAGTTGCCCAGGCTGGTTGTGAACCTGTGGGCTCAGGCAATCCTCTCACCTGGGCCTCCCAAAGTGCTGGGATTACAGGCTTGAGCCACTGCACCTGGCCCAGATTGGTTTCTTTCACCTAATTATCTACTCTTTTTTTTTGAGTTGGAGTCTCACTCTGTCACCCAGACTGGAGTCCAGTGGCTGCTCCCAGCCACCGCAGCCTTGACCTGCTGGGCTCCGGCGATTCTTACGCCTCAGCCTTCTGAGTAGCCTGAATTACAGGCGTGCGCTACCATGCCCAGCTATTATCTACTCTTAAATTTCCTTGACTTGATAGCTCATTTCCTTCTAGTGCTTAATAATATTCCACTGTCTGCAGGTACCACAGTTTGTTTTTCTATTTACCTGCTAGGATACCCACTGAAGGTTGCTTCTAGGCAATTATGTATAAAACTGTAAACATTCATTTACACATTTTTGTGTGGATATAAGTTGTCAACTCCTTTGGATAAATACCAAGGAGTGCTGTTGCTGGGTAATATGGTAAGAGTATGTTTAGTTTTGTAAGAAACTGCCAAGCTGGCTTCACAGTAGCTCTGCCATCTTGTATTCCCACCAGCAATGAATGAGGGGTTACTGTGGCTCCCTATTCCAGCCAGCATGTGGGGGTATGTGTTGTGAACTTTAACCATCCTAGTAAAGTATGTGAGAAGAATATCTTAGAATTGAATTTTTATAAAGAAAACATGGCCTGCATTTTCTGAAACATGTCATTTGTGGTTCATTTTTTGGTTTAAGAATCCTAAAATATGTGTATCCATGTGTATGCATTGTTACTTTATCTTTCAAGCTTCTAGCTATGACCTCCACTCTCCCACACCCTTCTTTACCATTGCAGCCTGTGGTTCGTGGAAGGGCTCAGGCCTCTCATGTTGCTACGACAGGATTGATAGTGGGCCTACAGTAGTCTGTATGAGGTTCAGCTAGGCTCCTCACTAGTTGATCAGTTTTGTCCTTTTGAAAAGAGCTGTTAACAGAGCCATTTTCTGTAGGATGAAAACAATGAAGGACAAATACTCTAGGGAAACCTCTGGACTGTGCTGGGATTTGTTAGTCATGAAGAAGTGCTGTCATGTGGAACCCAAAGGGGCTCAAGTGCAGCAGAGGCCAGCTTGGGTGCCACGTTCACTGTGGCAAGGCCCCAGGAAATAGAGTGGTTACAGGGAAGCAAGCCTCAAGTCAGGCCAGCAGCCCTCCTGTGGGGGTGCAAGGGTCAGTGAGCTGGGGCCAGGAGAAAAGAACCTCGTGGCCCAAGTCAGCTTCTGCATCAGGAAGCAAGAGCCTGTGGCTATGGGGCTGCTGGGGAGTAGGGGAAGCTGGACGGGAGTCGAGAGTGACACACTTGCCTGCGCCTGACTTGTGTGTGGATATGTCTGTGTTGAGGAGAGACTAAGAACAAAAAGTGGGGTTGTTGAAACAAGCCAGAGTTCAGCCAAGTTCTCCTCTGAACCCGTAATCCCTCCAAGGTTTTTTTCCAGGCATAAGAGGAAAACTCATTTTCTAAAACTTTCCATTTCTGATTTTTCTGTGATTCTGGGCAGTCAAACTTGTGTAAAATTTTTACGATACCTTTCTTATTCATGAATCTTCAGTCTGTTAGATTTACTTATTTTAATTTGAATTTTTGGAAATTATAATTTTTCTGATTTTTCTTCTTAGCGTAGGGTACTTTCCTGTTGGGGTTATATTTTACAAGTTAATTACTTAAAATGATTTTGCTTTTATTATAGATCTTACCTTTATACCTAAATGTGTTTTTGTTCTTTGTCAAAATCACTTAAATTTTTAATCCTTTTTTTTTTTTATTATAAGAGTCCTGTATTGTCATTGTAGGGAAAAACTAGAAAATAATAGAAAGTATCAAAAGGAAAATAAAACGTAATCCACTTACTCAAAGACACACTGTTAATAATTTGTTGTACTTTTCCAGATTTCTATGCATGTATATGTGCATTATACATGTGTCCTGACTTTTGTATATAATAGTGAATATACTGTATATATAATTTTTATATCCTGCCTTTTTCAGTGATCAAGATCATCGTTTTTCCATGCTGGGAACTAATCTTGGAAAAAATGATTTTTTAATAGCTGCATATGACTTCAGTTCTATTCCATAATTTATATATTCTTACTTTTTGCATTGTTGGGCATTTAGGTTGGTAACGGTCTTTCAATATTAATAGTGCTACATTGAGCATCTTTGCTTCCATGTTTTTATGAGGCTTAATAGTTTAGGGAAGAGGTGATTAAAGCTTAGAGTATTAAAAATAACTTCTATTCACAAACTCCTCCCGTGTGACAGGCACTGGACACTTTACTTATCCCCAGAACAACCATGTGAGGTAGGTGACATTGTCCCCTTTGAAGAAACAAACTGATGCTTGCAGCTGGTCAGCGATAGCAGTGGCCACAGGACTTTCTGGTCTAAGCCCCAGCACTTCACTGATCCTCGCTTCTGGCTTGGACACAGATGGAGAGCACTGTGAGACCAAATTACAAGAGAAGGACTGTTGAAAATCATATGGGGAAAAGCTGTTATGATTAAAGAAATACCTGCCAATACTAGTGGATCTGAAACTGGATCAGGCAGGAATAGACTGGAAACTGTTACACAAATCCTCTTTCCCCAGCTTCTGGCATTTTTCATTTAAAAAATCAGGTCTCCAGAAGTAAAGTGATTTGCCTAAGGCCATACAGCTAAATATTTATAGCTGTGAGTGGGCCCTTAACTCCCAGCAACTGCTCTTCCATGTTCTTTCAGCTCTGCTCTGCTCTTCAGGCTTCCTGAAGAATGAGGACAAGAGCTCCTAACTCTATTCCTAATATGTCAGTATACATCTTTTAAAGGGGCTTCTTCACCAGAGTTATCTACTTTGAAATCGGTCTGTTAACTACTGAACTACAAGTATGACCGTACTGTAGACTGGCAGGATTTGAATCCTGGCTTTGCCTTTCCTTAGCTGTGTAGCTCGGGCACATTTCTTAACTTCCCTGTACCTCAGTTTCTGCTTCTGTAAAATGGAAACAGCAATAATATCTGCAGCATGAGATTCTTATGAGGGCTACATGAGTGCACTGTGCAGAGCACCTAGAATGTGCTGGGTATGTAGCGAGCATTGTGTGCATGTCTGCTGTTTCTGCTTGAGTAGCCAGGCATCATTTCTTCCCCAGTTCCCTCCGTTAGCTATGATTTTCAAAGACCTTGAAGAAATCATTTTTTACTTCTAACAAAATTCACAGAAACTTCACGAGAGCTTGAAACGCACCTATACTTGTCATGAAGAATATATATTTAAGGAGAGTAGTAAGATAAAAGCTTTTGAGAAAAAAGCTTTTAGAAGGCTAAGAAAACTCCAAGTTCAAAGGTCTTGATAAGGAGGTGTTAAAATGTCATCTTAAATACATTTCCTTTGTTTCTTGATGTGAAAGTAGTTAAAACAAAACAACCTAATAGCCTATCAATGTCAGAGTTTTCCAGATTTCCTGATTTGCTTTCATGTACTAGTAATTTCCCAACTCTTATCAAATTGAATACAAATAAATGTTTTTAAAAGTCTAGTTTCTCACACTATTTGGTTGTTTGCTATTTTTGGCTTAAAAATGAAGAAAGAACGTGGACTGATTCTTGTCCTGTGGTGAAATAAAGCTTTTCATTATAACCCCTCCATGCCTTCTTGAATGAAAAGGTTGAGAATTTGCAGGGGTGTTCACAGTCATCAAGAGGTACTTACTGTCTCCATCCATCACTGGTGGCATTACAGCGAGACCAATACTAGTAGCCAGTGTTTGACATTGGCAGCCATGAGCCTGGGTTTGAAACCCAAGTTTTCATTTCCCAGCTGAAACTGGTCACTCACCTCTCTCAGCTTCATTTGTTCTGTAAAATAGAGGTAATATTTCCTATGGTAAGGCTTGAATGAGTTAGCATTTGTGAAAGCCTTTAAAGCAAGGCTCTAGTAGTAATTCTAGCACCTTTCCTCTGATGATGTTCACTGGGGAAAAGAAAGGCTATGCAGACCCATCCTCAGAACTTAATGCTCCAAAGCAGGACTTCATTCTAGGTTTGCTTTTAAACTAGGTTATTACTTTCTTCTACTATCTGATAAGGTGATATAAGAAATGCCGTATTCTCTGAGACATGCATTTGAGTTTTGCAAAGATTATTGTCCTCACTGCCCCCCTCCCCCGCTTTTTTCTGAGTTGGTGTCTCATTTTGTTGCCCAGGCTGGAGTGCAGTGGCACAATCATGGCTACCGCAACCTCGACCTCCTGGTCTAAGGCAATCCTTCCTCCTCAGCCTTCCAAGTAGCTGGAACTACAGGCGAGTGCCAACATGCCCAGCTAATTTTTTGATTTATTGTAGAGACGAGGTCTTGCCATGTTGCCCAGGCTGGTTTTGCACTTTTTGGCTCAGGCTGTTCTCTTGCCTTGACCTCCCAAAGTGCTGTGATTACAGGTGTGAGCCACTGAGCCTGGCTTCTCATCCCCATTTAAAAGGGCTTACTGATCTTTGGACTTTAGCAGACTTCATAAAGTGTAGTCCAGATAGAGTTCAGTTAGAGAGAAAATTTTCTGTTTTATACTCTCATGCATAGGACCCTAAACACTGCTATCAGGGACTTCTTCAATGACTTCACTTACCAGCTTAGAAGAGTTTGTATGAGTGGAAGGAGCTTACAGATGACTTCTGCTCATATGACTCTCTCCTCTCTTGTAGTCATATAGCTAGTGGCTTTGTGCATATAAGGGGCTAGGCACTAACCCTGTGTTGGTTGGGTTGTAGTTGTGAGATTTCTGACGTGCTTTCATGCTTTATCCCATCAAATCCTTTCCCCTAATGGGGGATTCATCACACTCAGCTGTCCCTTTCCTGGATACCAGGCTCTAGACCCCATCCCCATATACAGGTGGCTTAGTATCCTTTCTCCATGCAGAGAGACTTCCCTGGTTTTCTTCCTCTTCTTGAGGTTCTTGGATGACTCACACTAAAATACTGGTGGAGTTAGGATTCCTGTGGAAACTGTTGTTTCTAATCCCTGCCATTTCCACTCACCTCCTGACTCCACTGACTTACACAACCAGTTGCTTTGCCATTGCTCTGGCCAGGACATTTTCCCTTTTCAAATTTTAGCCACCAAACATCACAGTCCATTGGGCCTCAGACATGGGCCTTTCCTGTTGCAGAGTTGCAGCCCCCTCCCTCCAGGTCTTGGTTTCACTAAAAGCCAGGCAGGGAAACAGAAACTCTTCACCAACCTGAAGCGTGTCCTGAAATCATTGTTTTTGGTCTCTCCTACCTCCTTGTCCCCTTGGTGTGAGATCTCTTCCCAGACCACTGGCGCTTTTCAGTGACCAACTGTCTTTTGGGTAAAAATCTTCATCCTGGCATTTCAGGGCAGGACTCTGGGATACATTGAAAGGGAACTGAGGCACAGTTCATTCTAGCATGTATTTAGGAAGCTCTTTGCAGGTCCTGGGCTAAGGGAATATAAAGATGAGACCATTAGGTGGGCACCAGAGGCACTGGAGTTGGATATTTGGGCCATGCTTTCTTACCTTAAATTCCTCTTTAAACATTTCAGGTGGAGAGTTGTGGTAGAAGTAGAACTAAACTTTAACTAAGTGTTTTTTCTTGACTGAATGACTTCTAAAAGAAGCAGCAGGGAACTCAACAGTAGAGGTTATTGAGGATACGGATTGTTGTGAGGTGCCACCGTGACTGAAGTCATAGTTCCATTTATGCCAAATCAGAGGCCCCGTGCAATTGAGAATGTGGGTGTAGGCAACTCTATTTGTACCTCTATGTGAAAACAAAACAGCCACCTTATTTTTTCTAAAATAATTTGAAGAATTTATGATAGCTTCATGACAAATGTACTGTTTCAATATATCAAGATATATGTTCTATGAGCCACTCTTAGTTTCTGTATACCAGCTTGGAATTTTAAAAGTATTTAAAACATTCACTATTTTTCACTTTAACATCAAAGCATTAAAATAATTCAGAAACAAAAAAAAGTAGTTTAATGATTCTACTTTAAATTAATGCAACTAATGTATTTCTGTTATTCCCTAGTGTACTATTACTGCAAAGTAGTTATTGCCTTTGAAATGAAAGCTTAGAAAGATAATATAATTTTATGAAAAGTGCAGCTGTGGTACAAAAAATGTAATTGTAAATCATATATCTCATGCCATTTTATTTTAAAGAATGAGATATTTAAATTATATAGTTGTCAAAACCACTAGTTGGCCTTTTTAAGAGATAATTAAAGTATGTGCTTTAATTTAAAATAAAAGAAAACTAAGCTTGAATTCATTTCCATCTATTTTTTAAACTATATTCAAAATTTAAAAATTTTTTCAATTCTAATTTGTCCATTTCAATTAATAATTTAATCATTTAACAAATAATTGAGTGCCTGCTTTGTATCAGACCCTGTTCTGAATGCTGGTAAAGCTAAACAAAACAGTCACAAAATCCCATCATCAGGGAGCTCACATTCTACTTATGTAGATTTCTATGGAACAGGTACTAGGTTGTGAACTTTCTGTACAAGAGCAATTTTAATCCTCATATCAGCCCAAAGAGGAGGACACTATTATTCTCTTAGTTGAACAAATGAGGAAGCTGAGACTTGGTGAGGTCTGCAGTTTCTAGATCATCTCCATCTGCCCTGATGCTGCTTCATAACCACTGTGCAACCGATCTTGAATCCTTCTGAACCACAGCACTTCAGTGAGGAATTGTTATGGCACCATTTATATGTGGCCTTGAAAACTGTGCTTCAGGGTGGCAGTAGATGCATGGAAACAGCCTCGGAAGAAAGCCATCAGGATGGTGGGGGTGCCAGTCACATCCTGTAAGAGTGATTGTAAGGAATTATTGAACTAGGATCAATGAGTAAAAGGTTCGGGAGGCAGATTTCAGGTCAATATAAGGAAAAACTGTATAACCTTTCCACAGGAAGGATGGATAGCCTCATTAAATACTGAGTTGTGACTGGAGATCTATGTTCAAGAGGACTCAAGTGTTAGATAGAATATATATATATATATATATATTTTTTTTTGAATTGGAATCTCACTCTGTCACCCAGACTGGAGTGCAGTGGCTGCTCCCGGCCACCGCAACCTCGACCTGCTGGGCTCCGGCGATCCTTCCGCCTCAGCCTTCTGAGTAGCCGGAATTACAGGCTACTGTGCTACCATGCCCGGCTGATTTTTTGATTTATTGTAGAGATGAGGTCTCGCTGCCCAGGCAGGTCTCGAACCCGCGGGCTCAGGCAATCCACTCACCTCAGCCTCCCAAAGGTGCGGGATTACAGGCTGAGCCACCGAGCCTGGCTAGAATATCTTTTTTTTACTGGGTTTTCCCACCTGCTCATCAAAAAGATCCAGCTACTTGTTGAAAAGATGTAGTAAGATAGTTTTGATTCATTAAGTTAAGGGTGGGGCCTAAACATTAAATTTTTAATAAACATAATAGATGACCCATTTGCTGGGTAGGTTGTGTGGTGTGTCATAGGAGATGTGCAAAAGCCCTTTCATTAAAGGATCATGTATGGAATGTCTTAGAAACTGAAAGGGCAACTTTGTAGTTGTACTCAAAAGAGCAAAGGGAAAGTTGTATTAGAAGAAAGTGGAGGTTTAGTTGTGGACCAGAAACTGGAGATTCTTCAGTACTATGTTTGTTTTAAGACAGGTCTTGTTCTGTCATCCAGTCTGGAGTGCAGTGGTGCAGTCATGGTTCACTGTAGCCTCAGTCTCCTGGGCTCAAGTGATACTCTTGCCCCAGCCTTCCAAGCAACTGGGACTACTACAGGTACACACCACCATGCCCAACAATTAAAAAAAAATTTTTTTAAAGATATAGGGTCAGCTGGGCTTGGTGACTCAGCCTGTAATCCCGTGCCTTTGGGAGGCTGAGGTGAGTGAATTGCCTGAGCCCACGGGTTCGAGACCCGTCTGGGCAGCGAGACCTCATCTCTACAATAAATCAAAAAATCAGCCAGGCATGGTAGCACATGCCTGTAATTCCGGCTACTCGGAAGGCTGAGGCAGAAGGATCGCCGGAGCCCAGCAGGTCGAGGCTGCGGTGGCCGGGAGTGGCCACTGCACTCCAGTCTGGGTGACAGAGTGAGACTCCAACTCAAAAAAAAAAAAAAAAAAAAAAAAAAAGATATAGGGTCTTGCTATGTTGTACAGGCTGGTTTTGAACTTCTAGCCTCAAGCAATCCTTCTGCCTTGGTCTCCCAAATTGCTGGGATTACAGGCCTGAGCTATCATGCCCTGTCATTAAAGATCTTAAGTGCATTTAAAAACCATTTTAACCTAGAACAATACAGGGCAACAAGATTGTATGCTTGTGTGTATGTGTAAATGCACACACACACACACACACACACACACAAAATAGACGATATTTTTAGAAGATCATTAAGGCTGTAAAGATAATCAATTTTAAAATGTAGATGGAGAAGGGAAGAGTGGGTGGCAATAAATTGGTTAGTAGACTATTCCAGGTGAATGCTGATGGGAAATTAGATGGTATTTGTTAGCTAAAATCAGCTAGACTGGGTGACAGACTGGATAATGTGTATAGGAGAAAGGGGACATTGAAGGTGCAGAGTGATGCCAGTTACTTATCCTGGGAACACTGGAGTTGGAGCAGGTTTGTGGGAATGTTCTGAATGTCTGGAGCTTGAGGTGCCTGAGATTGTCACTCTGAGGTGTCTATTGGCTGGTTGGATATGTGGGACTAGAGCTTAGGAGGGGAGGTCAGATGGTTGAAAGCAAGGGATGAATGAAATTGTCTAGGGAGCAATAAGAGTCCAGGGCTAAGGGCAAGCATTCCTGACATCCAATGCCTGATGGAAGAGCAGGAGGAAAACCAGGACAGTGAGTGTCACCACAGAAGCTCTCAGGAGGGAGAGTGTGTTTCCTGAAGACAAAGCCACAAGAGAGGAAGAAAGATGAGACTTGAGAGGAATCAGCCTTGGATTTGTTGGCCTGGGTATCACTGTGCCCTTGGTGAAAGCTATTTAGGAGTAGCAATGGAGAGTGCAGTGCACAGTGCATTGAGGGGAGAAGCAGAGGGACTGATTATGGAGCCTTCTTTTGAGAAATCTGCTTATGAAGAGGAGCGGAGACCTAGGACAGTTGCTTCCACGGAAACATTTTTAAAATATGGAATTGCTTTTGGGGCTATTTGCTGATTTATTTTAGCATCATAAGTGAGAGAATTAAGAAAAAAGTTTGGAGCAATGCTTTTAAAGTTTCATCTTTGTTATTTTAAAATGTTGTCTATTATGAACTCCGAAGAAAATTTTGAGAGGATGATGGATTTACATTGTCAGTCTCTTTCACAAGTGAGCCCTCGTGAAGTAATTTTTCAAACTAGAGCTTTGTTTTTCTCTTCTTGAGATAAGATAAACACACCCACCAGTGATACCACATCTTGTCTTGTTCGCTAAGAAGGGGGATGGTTCTGGCCATGTGTTGTAGTGTTCACATGAGCCCGGGGCATTGTACTTAGAGGCCCTTGGTTTAGCTCACACTATGTGCCGAGTGAAAGGGAGAGCCCGTGCCCAGGATCTGATTTTTCTCTTTAATTGAGGATCACATTAAATTCAGAGAACTTGGGAACAACCGGCCAGAAACATTTCCCTCATACTGATTTGCTTTTCTGTTCTACACATCTATGTCCTGTTTTATTGAAAACAAATGCAAGTCTTTAATTAAGAAGGTTTTAGAGTCATAAGATTACTTTGTAATCTTGAATCCAATCCTCTAGAAATTTAACCAAATCACCAAATATCTTAAAGCTCAACATATCCTGTCAACCTTAAATTGAAACCTAATTCCACTGAGAAAATATTACCCAGTCTCATCAAAATCTGTGTTAATTTCTTTCTTTGCTTTTATCCTTCCTCTCTTAAAGAATTAATAAGATTGATTTTCTATAGCAGTGATTCTCAATGTTAGTAACTGTGGTAAGATACATTTCTTCACATTAACTTTGTTGTAATAACACATCTGTGTTCAGAATGACAAAGAGTTAACTAATATAAGACAGACTTTTTAATTTCACAGCATACCAGCAGATTAATTGGTGCTCCTGAGGATTAAAGAGTCCAGTTTGGGAGTTAGATAATGGTCTAGAGATACAGAACTGTTTCCCAGATAGATGGGTGGTTTCCCTAATATTGTCCTCTCACCTGAGTCTGGGATATTTCTTGCAGTTTTTTAAGCACTTCAGGTCTGTCAGGGGTAATGCATAGTTAGTAATAATAACTATGGATGTCATAAAATTTGACTGTCAGTATCTCCTCTACTGATTGTACTCATTCAAGTTAAAATCACAAGGTGCAGATGTATAAAAATTCAAATGCTAGTTTATCAGTTTACAATGAGAACTGTGATATAGTGTTTTATGCTGGGCATATTATACTCAGATCTAAACAATCTAAGTGAGAAGCCAAGTTAGATGGTTGGTAGAGTATGGAATCAGCACAAGGGGAGTTGGTTGGATGATGTCAATTACCAGGTGTCATCAAGTTGTTTGTCTAGTGTATTCATTTCACTTCAGTGGTATACCTATAATAAGAACCAGACCAAGGTGTTTTCTGAATCAGAGGCTGTGCTGTGCTTCTAGCAGTGTTCTACAAGGCATTTTATATGTAGAGAGATGACTTGATATGTTTATTTTATAGATGAGGAAAGTGAGGCTCAGAGGTGTTGCATAATTGATCTAACAATTACACAGAT
>NW_007233458.1:0-4319 GCF_000164805.1 Carlito syrichta | reverse complement strand
GGTCGCAGCCGCCGGCGCCCACCCCCAGGCGAGGAAGTGAAGGGGGAAGCACGTGAGATTCCGGGCTCTGAAATCCACACGCTGCCGGCTCCGGGGCCAGGGGGCCAGCACCGGCGCCCCTTTTAAAGGGACAGCGCACCGGCGGAAAGGAAAACGAACGAACGACGGAGGTCTGCGCGCCCGTGCCACGTGCCAACTTGTGCCCGGGAAGACGCGCGAGGTGTGGACGTATGTTTTCCTCCACCTCCCCCGCCGCCCCTCGCCCTTACGGGGCAGGGCTCGCCAAGCACCTTCAAGGAGAAGGGAGGCTTCCTCCGTTTGATTTTAAGGGGGTTCCTGGGAGAGGACATCTCTGCGTACGGTTTCCTTCTCTGTCCCGAGAACTTCGGTACCTTTACCTGGTGACGGAGACTGCCCTAAGGAATATGAAACCTGTCTTCTACCCTGTTCTGCCTAGATCGCCAAGCGTGATGGGATCGAGGATATCCCAAAAAAGAGGGGCACGCTTCGCCCACTATAGACACTCCTATAACCACTAAAGTAATTAATCTGCCTGGATAACAGCTTATTCCTCTTAACGTATAATGAGCTAATGGGGGCCAGCCTACTCACAAACACGGAAACGAAAGTGGTGTGGGGGAGGGGAAATAGAATGCATTGACCCAGGTTCCAATGACCGGTGAACAGAGAAATGAAAGATCTCCCATTCGACAGACAGTTTGAGTCCAAGTCTGGGTGGACAGTGATAAGCCGAACACATCGTTCCTGCCATAGAGTTAGGCGAGTTCAACCTAAGTCATAGTTCTTCAGCCAGAAGAGAATCTCAGAGGTGGTTTCAGTGTTTACGAAGTATGTGACTCAAACATTTGGGAGGCCCGTTAGCTGATAGAAACAAAGGTTATCTTTCTCCCTAATTCTCCATTTCTTTTCTGTCCCCTGATTTAGGTAAGATATTTTGCACTTTCCTACTTAGGTTCTCATAGCCAAGAATACAAATTGTTTTGTTAGACCTGAAAGGAAGTCCAGGCTCTGTGATGTGTTCCCCTGTAAAATGGAAATAATGATATTCCTGTCTTCATAGGCTGTTTTAAGGATTATGTGAGATAAAGCAGTCCAATCACTCAAAGACTGACATAGTTAGTACTTAACAGAGGTGAGCTATTATCAGCTTCTACTCTTGTTGTTGTTATGAACTTTAATTCTTTTGCTTTTCCACAATCTCTTCTCCACATTGTTGCCACAGTGATCTTTACAAAACACAGATCTGATCACTGACATTTCCCTGGAATTCTTCTCCTCTTTACTCCCCAGCTTTACACCAATGCCAATTCCATACCTGCTTTTTTCTTTTTTAATGTGTATATATTTAAAAGGTACAAGTGCAGTTTTGTTACATGGATATATATTGCACAGTGATGAAGTCTGGGTCTTTAGTGTGATCATGTACATCGTATCCATTAAGTAATTTCTCATCCCTTAACTCCTCCCCCATCGTTCCAAGTCTCCAATGTCTATTATTCCACATTTTATGGTCATATGTACACATTACTGAGCTTCCACTTACAAGTGAGAACATGCCCATACCTGCCTTTTGCTTAAAGCTTTGCCAAGATCCTCCCCCCAAACTGGTGGCAACCTTCCCCTCCTTGGAGCCTCCATTGTATCCTATCAGAAGCTTTCATATGAATTTTGACCTGTTTTCTCATTGTTCATGCAAGTTTCAGACTATGAGATTCCAGAGTTCGAGTATTACATTGTCTTTGTATTCCACAGCACTTGGCCCTCCACAAGGGTCCTCTACGTGTATTGAATCAAGTAATAAGTGAGGACCTTCATCATAAGCAGTTAATTTCTCTTGCTTTTGCTTTCCTTCTTTAAACAAACTTTCTCGCCCCATCAATCAGAAAGAGGGCAGATCATGGCTAGATAAATGCTAGTGGACTGACAAGAGAACAACTTGCTTTGCAGCTTTGCTATGCTGCCCTGAATTGTCACCCTGAGGGAGTGTTAGCATTACCTGGGCAATAGTATAAGTCATGCAGGTGGTTGGAACTCCAGCACAAATTGATCCACCCCACCTGTCAATGCTTCTCTTCTGATCAACGGCAGGCATCTGTGAGACTACTGGCTGAGGCAGTTATCACATAGACCAGAATGGTTTGACTTTGCCTCCAGCCCCTACAATATGGTAGACATACTATAGACAACAAAGTCACGACACTTCTTTGTTAATTTTCAAAAGCATGAATGAGACATCGCTGTTCCCACGTTTCTATCTTTTCTTGTGATATTTATATTCACAGACAACCGTTAGTCAGCAGCAATTACCCTGATTGTGCCTTAGCTCTGGGCCTTTGGGAATTTTGAATGAGTAAATGAGTGGTCTTTCTGATGTTGTTCATTGTCTGTTCTCCTTTCTATCAACCAGGTCAGAATCCTGTGACTCATTGACCCTCAGTGAGCCTGTATGTTTAGAGATTGTAGTTAAATGGTCAACTAACTTGGGTACAGTGGCTCACACCTGTAATCCCAGCACTTTGGGAGGCCGAGGCGAGAGGATTGCCTGAGTCCTGGGGTTCAAGACCAGCTTGAGCAACTTGACGAGACTTCATCTCTGCAATAAATCAAAAAATTAACTGGGCATGGTGGCGCATGTCTGTGGTTCCAGCTACTTGGAAGGCTGAGGCAGAAGGAGCACCTGAGCTTAGCAGGTCGAGGCTGCAGTGGCCATGAGTGTGCCACTGCACTCCAGCCTGGGCATCAGAGTGAGACTCTGACTCAAAAATAAATAAATAATAATAATAAATGATAAACTAAATATCTTTCATAGACACTTACAGAACCCTGATGAGATTATATAAATGTTCTTTGCTGAAT
This sequence comes from Carlito syrichta, assembly GCF_000164805.1. Lineage (NCBI taxonomy): Eukaryota > Metazoa > Chordata > Mammalia > Primates > Tarsiidae > Carlito > Carlito syrichta. The sequence continues at coordinate 1,442 of NW_007233458.1, read as the reverse complement.
TAGAATAATAGGAAAGGACCATTAGGAACCAAATGTTTTGTTTCCTGAACTGGTCTCCTAGGATAAATTTTTTTTTTTTTTTTTGAGTGAGAGTCTCACTATCACCCAGGCTGGAGTGCAGTGGCATGATTGTTAGCTCACCATATCCTCAAACTCTGGACTCAAGTGATCCTTCTACCTCAGCCTCTCGAGTAGCTGGGACTACAGGTGCATACCACCATACCTGCTAATTTTTTATTTTTTGTAGAGACGAGGTCTCAGTTTGTTGCCCAGGCTGATCTCAAACTCCTGGGATAAAGCAATCCTCCTGTCTCAGTCTCCCAAACTTCTGGGATTGCATGAGCCACCATGCCAGCTCTTGGGAGACTTTTTCATCTCTGGGCCCTTGTAGACTATGAGCTCTTTAAGGACAAGTGCTGTGTTTCTTCCTCTGTGAACACTGCATTTAATATAGTTTCCAGCTCATCTTGTGACCCTAATTAACATGTTCAAATGAATATATGTAAGAACTAGAGCTGGGTGCGGTGGCTCACGCCTATAATTCCAGCACTTTGGGAGGCCAAGGTAAGAGGACTGCCTGAGCCTGTGGGTTCAAGACCAGTCTGGGCAACTTGGCGAGACTTCATCTCTATAATAAATCAAAAGGCATGGTGGCACATACCTGTAGTTCCAGCTACTTGAAAGATTGAGGCGGAAAGATCACCTGAGGCTAGCAGGTCAAGGCTGCAGTGGCCAGGAGCATGCCACTGCCCTCCAGCCTGGGTGACAGAGTGAGACTCCAACTCGAAAGAAAAGAAGGAAGGAAGGAAGGAAGGAAGAAAGGAAAGGAAAGGAAAGGAAAGGAAGAAAGGAAAGGAAGGAAGGGAGAGAGAGAGCGAGAGAGAGAGAGAGAGAGAGAGAGAGAGAGAGAAAGAAAGAAAGAAGGAAAGAAAGAACTGATGCCATCCCTCAAAGTCCAGGAAGTCTGTATGTGGGTGATTTTTGCTACAGTTTACATATCTCAATGTAAGCTGCCTATGGTTTCTCAGTATCAGTGAAGCGTTGTTATGTAAACATTTCTGCTTCAGTCTAATGAAATGTCCCTATTTTCATGCCTTTTCCTTCCATGTATGTTAAATGACCTAAGAAAAGGAAGGTAGATAGCAAGGAAGATGAAGAGAAAGAGAACAATTACTAGAAGATGTTAAAGAGTATTAGAGTCTTGTAATAAAAATGCACATTTAGGGTTTTGACAAATGTTGGCCTGCTGAACTTAGGTGATCCATCTGCCTCAGCCTTCTAGGTAGCTCAAACTACAGGCATGTGCTACCAAGCCCAGCTAATTTTTTGATTTATTGTAGAGATGAGGTCTCTCCAGGCAGTCATTTTTATCCTTCAGTTCTCTATTTAGATGTTATTTCCTTTCGAAGGATTTTTCTGGAACTCCTCCACTCCCACACACG
>NW_007233457.1:0-6532 GCF_000164805.1 Carlito syrichta | reverse complement strand
TGCAGAGGTGCCAAAAAATGTATACACATTATAAGAAAGGAAAAAACTATATTAAAGTGATCATACTCCATATATACTGATAACAAAAGATGAATATAAGTCACCTTTGACTTCTGCAATTACAAGAGGCTCTCAGAGTGGTTACTATCAGCATCTGGACACTTCTGATGGTGGCAAACTAAAAGTCATATATAGATAACATTTCTTAAATATGCATACTTTTTTGCACCCCCAATAGTTAGAGTATATACATAACATGACTTCTTTCTGTTATATTTTATATTTAAAGTTTAGACAAATGACAATAATATAAAACTAGGGGGAAATTTGACCTTGTTTTTTTTTTTTTTTGAGTTGGAGTCTCACTCGGTCGCCCAGACTGGAGTGCAGTGGCCGCTCCCGGCCACCGCAGCCTCGACCTGCTGGGCTCCGGTGATCCTTCCTCCTCAGCCTTCCTTGTAGCCGGAATTACAGGCATGTGCTACCACGCCCAGCTGATTTTTTGATTTATTGTAGAGATGAGGTCTCGCTGCCCAGGCGGATCTCGAACCCACGGCTCAGGCAATCCACTCACCTCAGCCTCCCAAAGGCGTGGGATTACAGGCTGAGCCACCGAGCCCGGCTTGACCTTGTTTTTATAGAACTAATCTGTTGATGTCTGGTGTGATGGAAGTGGTCACAGTTCTGAGTGAGTTCTCAGGGTGCTCGTCAGAAATATGTGTTCAAATTTTGGTCTTCATGTGATTCATCACTGAAAATGGCTGCCAAAAGATGTATTTGCTGCCAAAAAGTGATATCATAAATAGGACGTGATTGTGAACTTCAAAAACTGGTACTCGACATGGGGTCAGGAAGAAAACAAAAACTAAAAAACACATGATGTGAAAAGATTTTGTGGGGTCCCGTGACTAGCTGTCTGGGGCTGCATGTGACCCACGGGCTGAGGGTTGGACAAGCCTGCCCTAGAGGGTCATGTCACTATGTATGCTCTCTTCAAACCTTAGCTTGCCACCCATCCTCCCCTGCTGTTTGGAGCCATGGGATGAGACATCATCCAGGTGGCAACAGGACATGCAGGCCTCAGCTGCCCCCTGTGTCCCCAAGATCTGCCTTCCCACGTTTTGGTGCACAGCCAACCCTGCCTCTCCAGGACGCCCACCTGGCCTAACAATGTGCACGTGTACAGCTATTGCCCTTTTCTGACAACTGTACATTTCCAGAAGATCTTCAGAAAAAATAATCTACAGACACGTCACATGCTATGAATTTTCTTCTCCTTCAGCACTAATTTTAGAAGTATTCTGCTGTCTCTTAGAATAAGAAACAGGGATTAATTCTATGATATTCATCAGATTGAAATTCTTGGAAATTTTTCTGCATGTTAGATGGTTATCAATTGATAGATTATTTTAGAATTTGGTGAAATCTCCTCGTGTTTCACGTGGGTTTTCCCTATTGGAAAGCCTTCCCTACAATGCAGTGGTAGCTCTCAGCTATTTCAGAGAAAGATGGTGTGAGAACTGGATGACAGTGAGTCACAGTGCTTCAGTATTCTCACAGTTGAGTTCCTTAGTCAGATAAACTAAGTATGCTAGGGTAAAGGTATCTTTCTTTAAAAAATAAAATTAGTGGTTGCCAGGAGATGCCATGCTGGCTTGACGGAAGTCTAATCACATCCTCATTTTCATTAGTAATAAATGTCCTTAGTGGTTTTGTTGGTAGTGCAAATAACCTCAAACCCATGTTCAAATATGGCCCAGGTTTCTAATGTTCTCGCCTCAGGGCTGGTGCTTCAAGTGCAAGACAAGGCTTGCCTTGGGTACTTGACATGAGTGTCTACTCTTGCCCAGAGCCTATTGCTTCTCCCTTCTCACAGGAAATGGGGAGCAGTTGCAACTTCAATCTTCAGTGAGAAGTAAATGGCATTTCTTCTTAAATAAGAACACCAGCTCCTTGGGTAAAGGACTCCTGTGGAATGAATGCCTACCTCCATGCTCTTCAGCCTGCCCTCTGCACACAGGCAGTGACTGCCCGAGCAGAACCTTGTTTCCTGTTCAAAGAGTTTTCCCAGAATCTAAGAAGACATCAGAGAGAACCAGCAGTCTTTGGAGACTCCATCCCACAGCCACCTTCACTGAGTTCTGTGTAAAAACTCAGGACCAAGAACTCCTGCCCCATCACCCTCCCTCCATGTTCCAAAGTGCAGAGGATAGGATTTTTGAAGGGAACTTGGTAGGTGAGAACAGGGGCTGTTGGTTGTCTGACCACGTCATGGAGTGTGGCTTCCTGTCAGTGCCAATTTCTGTGAGGAGGCATCACTGGCCAACCTCCTGGTGTCCAGGGCCTGGGTGGATGTTGGGGTCCATCTGAAAGAAAGTCTGAAAAAGTGATTTTCAGTCCCATCCTTAGGTCTTACAATAGACACTCTTTACAGAGTAAGTTTCATGACCCTCAGGCTCTGCCCTCCAGGTTTGAGCTGCTGGGGGGTGGTCCAGGAGGAGGATGTCCGGGGGGGGAGATCCCTGAGACTGAAGTCACTTGTGCCCCCAAGCAATTTTAGGTCTATTGGGTAAGAGGGACATGTTGATCAGTCTTGCCCCTCTCTTGGGTGTCAGGACAGGAAAGTGATTTTATGTGGGTGGATTCAAAATCAACTGTCTCAAACATATAACACTTACAGCACTTTCTGTTTTAAGTTGTTCTGGAAGTTTTCTCCATATTTCTTGATGCAAAGTAGAAATGGACAGCTGATATAGAATTACCTGCTTTAACACACTCTGGTCATTGCATGTGGCAATTCTGCCAAATCACTACTGCCTGTTGAATTCTGTCAACCCTCTACATAGAGTTTGACACCTGTTGGCTGACTTGGTGATTTTGAAGACTGTGTGGCTAACCTAATGCTTCTTCAACAAAGCTGAAGCCTTAGCTGAATTCCCCACTCTGCAGAATCACCTGCAGCCATCTCTTCTCTCTCCTTTGCTTTTGCAACTTCAGCATTTGGCAACATCCAGTGAGGTTGTGTTTCCACGTCACTCTTAATCATCACTCCCTCCTGTTCATTTTGACTCTTGGTTCTGACTGGAGGAAAAATGACCTTATAGTACTGTGTACAGGTACTGTTCACTGTTCAGAGTAATGAGCTGACCATCCCCAAGGGTGACATTTCTTGGACAATTTCTTCCGTGTTCCTCGGTGTTTGCACTGACATGACTTTTAACTGTTTTTTCGCACTCTCTGCTTTCTTCATATGCTTCACCTCTGCCAACATTTCATCACACTGTCTGGCCTCAGCAATTCTGTTTCTTCATGGAGGCCTCCCTCTTGGGTCTGCTCCCTTGCTCCAGTGGGCAACAGTCAGTCCAACTCTACAGCTGCCAACCCGAGATGCGCCACATGTTGCCCCTGTGAGTGGGACTGTGAGTTCCTGGACACTGGTCTTCCCATTGCTTGGTTTTGGTGTGGCGCCTTATTTTCTGGGACCATCTTCAAAGAATGATGAAGAGTATCTGCATGGGGGATGTACAAAGGGATTCATTGGCCATTTGAAAGTCTAGACAGATATACTCTGCTCTTCCCAGTTTCTACAAAAGTATCAAAATAATCACCCAGGCCAGGCATGGTGCTTAGGCCTGTCATTCCTACACTTTGGGAGGCTGAGCCAGATGAATCACTTGAGCCCAGGAGTTTGAGACCAGCTTGGGCAACATAGGGAAACCTCATCTTTACAAAAAAAATTAGCCAGATGTGATGCCACAGGTCTGTAGTCCCAGCTACTCAGGAGGCTGACATGGGAAGATCACCTGAGCCTAGAAAGTCAGGGCTGTGGTGAGCTGTGATTGTGCCACTGCACTCCAGCCTAGGCAACAGAGTGAGACCCACAACTGAAAAAAACAAAGCAAAACAAAAGACTCCTGAAAATATTTTGATAAAATTGTTTTCTTTTATATGACCAGCCCATGCAGATTGTGAGAAGTAGGCTACTAATAGGTATGATCTTCATTTCTATGGAAGCAATTAGTAACAAGTGAGGATTTCCATAATCTTTTCCTTATTCTCACTGTTGTAAACATTCACAATGTTGGGAAAATAAGTGTCTTTTAAAAAATGCTGTTTAGCACTCAGCAAGTTCTTCACTGAGAACATGCCCATCTTTTGGCTCTAAGAAATTTCTTCTGTGATTTCTTTGATAATTTTCTCTCCATCATTTCTCTATGTTCTTTTTCTTGAAATCTTATAAGCCAAATGTTGAACCCTCTGAATTAGGTTTCTCTCCTTAATTTTTCTGTCATGTACTCTGAACATTGTGGTTTAATTTTATGCTTTGTGAAACTTCCTTAGTGCTATTTTCCAAGCTTTTTTCAATTTTTAATCAAACATAATTTTATTTTTAAAGAAATTATTCTTATTTTCTGTCGGAGACCGGCTCCGATCTATGAGGTGGGTTGGACCCGCACCGGAGAGTCAAGACGGCGAGAAGAAACCACTCGGAGGCAGTTCTTCTGGGATCAGTCTGATCAGGACTGAGTCCAAATTTTATTCAGAGTCCTTCCAACTTATATACCATTTTCTATACCCTCCAGCAGTGTGATAATTACTTGCTGGGGGCGTACAAATTCCATGATGTATATTGCACTTTACAAACTATGCATCACAAGACCATCATGAGACTTGCAAGTTCCAAGCAAACAATTACAATTCCATGATGCATGACGTGCTTCACAAAACTTACATTAAGATAAGAAGTGTATGATTTCAGTAATAGTTTTGCTAACTGTTTTCTATAATATTTAATAAATCATTCATGATGTACTCTTTGTTATAAACTCAGATTAATACAAAAAATAATTTCCTAGGTTAAATCCAAGTTTAATGGTTAATATTATCAACTTAACATTATACTATAATCTATAAGTTTACTTAAATGACTTAACTATTAGTTATACTATTAACCTATTATGATTTAACGTAATGCCTTATAATTCAATTAAAACTTATTCTTAAACTACCAAACTTTACTATAATTTATATGAGTTTCATATGTCTAAACTTTAATTTCTATATAATCTAATGATTAAGCCTTAATACTATGCTAATACCTATCATTAATTCTTATAAGAATCATATAGTAACTATTATATTTGAATAATGTAGCAAAAAGAAACAAAACAGAAAGCACAAATTTACTAAAATATACTATAAAATGTGAGTGCAACTATAAATGTATATATATTTTGTCCTAACAAGTCTTTTCTAAAAATCAATGTGTAGCTGTCATGCTCTTGGATAATGAACTGCATGGTTGCCATGATGATGGCCAGGGGGCAGAGGCAAACTAAGAGTTTTAGTACGTAATGAAACTAGAAACATTCTGCCTGGCCAGAGGCAGGTAAACAGAACTATTACAATGATTTTAACATCTAATCTTAACCCTAAGAAAAACTGCTTGTGGGAACAAAGGCTGACTAACCAGTTTACCAGGAAATAGAAGTTTAGACATATCCTAAAAAGAAGTACATCTTAGAAAGACAAAAACATAAAATAATTCTGCTGTGCACTTTCCATCAGGCATAGTGAGATTTACTTAAAGTTTTATATCTTAATATTGTAAGTTCTGTTGCCATATATGCACACTGGTCACTAATCACACACCAATATTATAGGTGTTACTGATATCCTATGTCAGAGGCGATCTTCCAGATGGGCCTTTATAGGCCTCAGTCATGTAGCTATAGATGTTGGTGCCCAACAATTTTCTAATGGTCCCTTATAAAGTTCATTTCTTCATTTATGAATAAGATATCTTCTTGAATTCCTCTATTATATAATATCTTTCTTTCATTTCATCTACTTGACTGGATTCTACTTGACTGGATTCTACTTGACTGGAATTTTAAATTTAATCTTAAAGATTTTCCTTGAAAACATGTTTACAATTGATCTTGCATTTTTGCTTTAAAATAAGATGATAGGAGGTCACTGAAGACTCTGTGCAAAGTAGACTAACCATTCAGGAACAGACCATTCTGAGGCGGCCACCTAGATTCCAGATTTGATGAGGTGAACCAGATTCCAGAATATATCCTCCTCCTAAGAGATCAACATCTCCTCCAGCATCCTTTCATAGTTTGCTTCAGATATTTTGGTCAATATCTTAGTTGGCCTCCGCCACCATGGTGCTTTAGGTGGGGATGTCAGGGGAATCGAGACAGGCATATTATTTATGAATTTGAAATAGGGATGCAGAAAGACACACTTATGTACACACCTTGAGGTATCCCTTCTGTTTTCACAGCACATCTTTCTCATCTGAGTTTCAGAACTCGGGTTGCTGTGTTTTTCTGCTTGGTGTCAGCTCTCCTGGGACATATGAGAGGGGACCCAAAAAACCCAGAATTACCTTTTGGAGGGTGGGCCCCTCTTAGTACACTTGGAATTTGTTTCTCCAAATCAAACAAACAAAGTTTTTATCTGAACATTTTGACAAAGCCACATCAAGGTTTGAGGAAGAAACATTCCAATTTGTGGCAAA
>NW_007233456.1:103528-119957 GCF_000164805.1 Carlito syrichta | reverse complement strand
TGCAGGGTCATATGGAAGGTCAATTTTTAGAGCTTTTAGGATCGCCACACTGCTTTCCACAGAGGTTGCACTAGTTTACACTCCCACACAGTGTAGAAGTGTTCCCTTTTCACCACACCCTCTCCAGCAGCTGTTATTTTTTGAGTTGTTGATAATTGCCATTCTGACTGGAGTTAGGTGGTATCTCAGTGTGGTTTTGATTTGCATCTCCCTGATGATTAGTGAGGTTGAGCATTTCTTCATGTGTTTGTTGGCTGCTCGGATGTCTTCTTTTGAGGTGTCTGTTCATATCTTTTGCCCATTTTATAATGGGGTTGTTTGTTTTCTTCTTTTCAGTACGTTTCAGTTCCTTGTAGATCCAGGATGTTAAGGCTTTGTCAGACCTAGAGTTGGCAAATACTTTTTCCCAGTCTGTAAGCTGTCTCCCTGCTCTCTTGATGGTTTCTTTGGCTTTGCAGAAGCTTGTCGGTTTAATAAGGTCCCATTTGTCTATCTTCTCTTTATGACCTGTGGGTTTCGGGTTTTGTACAGGAATTGGATGCCAGTTCCGATTTCCATGAGAGTATTTCCTTCCTTTTCTAAGGTTCTTATGGTTTGAGGTTTTACATTTAGGTCTCTGATCCATTTGGAGTTAACCTTTGTGCATGGGGATAGATAGGGGTCCTGTTTCAATCTTCTGCATGTGGTCAGCCAATTTTCCCAGCACCATTTACTGAATAGGTTCTCCTCTCCCCATTGGTAGGTGGTGGGGGCTTTGTCGAAGATGAGTTGGTTGAGAAATTGAGGTTTTGCTTCTGGAATCTCAATTCTGTTCCATTGATCTATATGCCTGTTCCTGTACCAATACCAAGCTGTTTTGATGATTGTAGCTTTATAGTAAAGTTTGAAATCTGGTATTGTGATACCACCTGCTTTGTTTTTTTTGCTGAGGATTGTTCTGGCTATTCTTGGATGTTTGTGTTTCCATATGAATTCCTGTGTTGTTTTTTCTAGGTCTGAGAAGAATGTTGTTGGTAATTTAATGGGTATTGCATTGAATTTGTAGATTGCCTTAGGTAAGATGGACATCTTCACAATGTTGATTCTTCCGATCCATGAGCATGGGATATTTTTCCACTTGCTCATGTCGGCTTTGATTTCTTTGAGCAGTGTTTTGTAATTTTCATTGTAAAGGTCTTTCTCGTCTCTGGTTAGGAAGATGCCAAGGTATTTCATTTTTTTTGTGGCTATTGTGAATGGAATTGTGTTTTTTATTTGGGTTTCTGTTTGTTTATTATTGGTGTAGAGAAATGCGATTGTCTTTTGTACATTTATTTTGTATCCTGAGACTTTGCCAAAGGCTTTTATCAATGTAAGGAGGACTTTGACAGATTCTCTTGGGTTTTCAAGGTACGCTTGATGGTTTCTTTTGCTTTGCGGAAGTTTTTCAGTTTAACGAGGTCCCATTAATCTATCTTGTTTCTTATGGCATGGACACCTGAGGTTTTGATCAGGAATTTGTTGCCTACTCCAATTTCTGTAAAGGTATCTCCTGTGTTTTCTAATATTCTTATAGTTTGAGGTTTACGTTCAGGTCTTTAATCCATTTAGAGTTGACTTTTGTGTATGGTGATAGGTAGGGTCCTGTTTCAATCCTCTGCATATGGTCAGTCAGTTTTTCCAGCACTATTTACTGAATAGGTTCTCCTCTCCCCAGCGGCTGTTAGTAGAAGCTTTGTTGAAGATGAGTTGGCTGAGAAATTGAGGTTTTGCTTTCAGAATCTCTATCCTGGTCCATTGGCCCATATGCTTATTCTTGGACCAATACCTGGTTGTGATTACTGTAGGCTTATAGTAAAGTTTAAAGTCTGGAAGTGTGATACCTCCTACTTTGTTTCTTTCACTAAGGATTTTTTTTTCTTTTTTGGCTATTCGTGATCATTTTTGTTTCCATATGAATTTCTGAATTGTCATTTCCAGGTCTGAGAAGAATAATGGTAATTTAATGGGTATTGCGTTGAATCTGTAGGTTGCCTTTGGTAGGATGGACATCTTAACAATGTTGATTTTTTTCTATCCTTGAGTTTAGAATATTTTTTCATTTGTTTGTGTCTTCTTGGATTTCTTTGAGCAGTGTCTTGTAGTTTTCATTGTAAAGGTCTTTCACTTTATGGTTAGGAAGATTCTGAGGTATTTCATTTTTTGTGTGTGGCTATTATGAATAGGATTGTGCTTTTGGGGGAGATAGCTCCCTCCATTTTTCACCCCCTGGGAAACTCTTACTTCCCCTTGAGGTCTCTCTCCAGTGTCACTTGTCCTGTGAATGCCTCCTACCCTCCTTCTAGACAAACGCCTCCTGAGCAATGATTTTCAACCTGGCTACACATTAAAATCACCTGGGGAGGTTTTTAAAAATACTAGTGTCTAGACTAGTTAAGTCAGAATAATGTGTGGTGCATAATAGGATCTTAATGAGTATTTTCATGCAATCAACCTATTCAATAGAAACGAGAATTGATTTTTTTAAAAAAGCAATAATGGAAGGTACCTTAAGTGTATTTAGAATAGCATTGATATGCACTTGTACTGTTTGTTTCTGGTGGAAAGGCCTGTGAATGATAATGAACAATATTATTTATTCAACTTAAAGGGACTGTTATATGGAAAAATTCATTAATCATGATAAAGCATTTTATTCATATGCAGTGTTAACTGAAAGGTCAGAGTCATTAAGAAAGCTATCTAAGAAAGTAAAGTTTTTCTTTTGTAGGAAATAAATGAATGAGACTTTTGGAAGAAAACATTAGTTGATAAGCAAAAAAAAAAAAAAAATTCTCATGCAGTTCAAAAGATAATCTACCAAAAGGGAAAAAAAATTCTCTGGATGCAATTGATACAATTTGGATCTCTGTTACTTCTATTTCTTTGATACTCCTTAGAAAGTACACTACTAACTACCCTTTTCTGTTGGATCAGATCAGGGGTATAACCTAACAGGTTCACTCATTTGGTGACATATGAGAATTAGCCCCAAGTTGCCTCATGCTTGATATTTACTTAGCTTTCTGCTGTGGCTCACATTCTGGGACTTTACTTTCAAAGGAGTCAGAAGTAGCTGACAAGGAAGGCATTATCACCCTAAGCGTTCACAGAGCTTTCCCTTCTCTTCCTTGAGAAGCCATTTTTTTCCTCAGAGTTCCTGTGGCTGGGACCTAAGTGACAGTCCTATTACCGAGACTTACAGGAAAAAGGCCATGAGAGAAATTTGTGGCACCAGGGCATTGATATATCTGGTTGGCTTGAACAGATTTGACCTGTCAGAGAGCATTGCTTCAAATTTGTCCATTCTTTAGAAGGAAACTGAAGGAGACATCAGATTCTGTACAACTAACAAACCTTGAATTAAACCTTAGGATGTAGGTTTGTCTGCTTCCTTACTGATTTGTGACCAGTGAACCGGAAGTGAGTTGCCTCTTCTAATGTTAAAGAGACAAGAAAGATGAGAGGATATTTTAAGGGCCTCTGAGAAATATATGTGAAAGGTGTATAGGATTCTTCTGCTTTAAAAATATTTTCAGCAAATTCCTTAAGTTGGCTGTAATTGAGTGCAAATAAATGGGTATGGGTGGGTAGGCTAGAGTCAACAGAAAAGAGCAATGTTCAAGAGGGGAGGGATAGTTCTTTGCTATCTCCCTTAGCATTTTTAACTTGAGAAATTAGTTGCTCATCATGACTACTGCTCTTCTGTTATGTATCATATTGATAAAACTGCAGGGAGAATTAACCTAGAGTATGAAGCAGTTATTTGTGGGTGTTTTTCAATTAAAGTGCAGTTCTAAACTTATTTTAAAGTACTGTTACTTGCATCTTGCATCAATTTGCATTTAATCAATTCAGTCTTAATGGCAACACTCTCAGATAATCACCTTCTTTTTAGACAGAAAATTATATTATTGGAAACACTGGTACCAAGAGTTTATTGAAAAAAATTAAACATATGTTCATAATACATAAATAAATACTCCAGAAACACCACACAATTATTCTCAGGTCTTCAAATATGTCTGAATAAATATATACCATATTATTAACTGGTCACGCTTTTTTTTTTTTTAGTTGGGATCTCACTGTTGCCCAGACTGGAGTACAGTGGCACAATCATGGCTCACTGCAACCTCGACCTCCTGGACTCAGGCAATCTTTCTGTCTCAGCCTCCTGAGTAGCTGGGACTACGGGTGTGCATCACCACTCCAGACTAATTTTTCTTTTTTTTTTTTGAGAGACAAGGACTCACTGTATTGCTGTGACTGGTCTTGAACTCCTGAACTCAAGCAATCCTTTCACCTTGGCCTCTAAAAATGCTAGAATTACAGGCATGAACCACTGTGCTAGGTTGGTCACACTTTTAAAAAATTATTGATACTATTTATTGTACTGACTTTAAATATAAAGCTCCATGCACACCATGTTACCTTACCTGTGCTATATGATGAATGTGGATATAGTCTACACATGGTGCATACACAACTGTATTTACTGGAACATTCTATGTACCTGATAAACAGATATTTGTATACCAAGTAATGTTGAGAATATTTATAAACTATAAAACTAGTATCATATTTTCTTTAAATTTTAGGTCTTTGCAACAAATGCTAATAAAAATAAAAGTATAGTGCTTGGGGATCTATTTTAGGAGTTTTACAATACTGGAAAAATGTATTTGATTAGTCATTGTACTTTGGACTATAAACTATTGTTGGTTTTTGTTCTGAAGAGTAAAATGTAGCTGAGTAAAACAATATCATGATTCAGAAAAATACCCATGTATTGACACGCAGTGTTTTATTTCCTAATACAGTTTAAATTAAATTTGGGGATACAAAAATCTGGATATTCTTTTTCATTACACTTTTTATTAAGCTACCCGAACTCACGTGGTCTGTTGAATGGCCATCTGCTCCCATATTTGGGGCAGGCTGGAGGGGAGAATTGATCTTATTTAATCTTCTATCAGTGCTCTCTGGATAGTAAATATATTCTCAAAAATTAAAAAAAAAATCAAAGTCTGAAGTATTCCTTGGTTGTATCTGGAAATATTTGGAACAATACCCAGCAGTGAGGAACCAAGAGCAGATGGGAAATAATTACCTGGAGCTTGGTCACAAAAAAATTAGGAAGTAGTGAGAGTTGAGGAAGAAGGCAGAACATTGCCATTTTTAGTTCTCTGTAATACACTGGAAGATTCCATGCACAAGCCTTCACCTTGAAGCTTTGCTTTCTAAATAACACTTATCTTACAAAGATGATTCTTTGTAAAAGAAAAAGATGAAATAGTTTAAGATTCAGAATACAGTGCAATCTTATAATACACTATTCCCTCCTTATTGGAGAGAGACACGTTCCAAGACTCTCAATGAATGCCTGAAGCTGCATAGTACCTATTCCTATATATGCTATATTTTTTTGGCTATACATACATGCCTATGAAAAGTTTTTTTGTTTCTTTGCTTGTTTTTAGGTTTTTTTTAACTCTTGTTTTTGGGGTTTTTTTTTTTTTTTGAATTAAGGTCTCACTGTCACCCAGGTTGGAGTACAGTGGCATGATCACAACTCGCTGCAGCTTCAAGGGGTCCTACCCTTTTAGCCTCTCGAGTAGCAGGGACTTCAGGTGCTTGCCACCATGCCTGGTTAATTTTTTAAAATTTTTGTAGAGATGAAGTTTCTTTATGTTGCCAAAGCTGGTGTTGAACTGCTGGACTCAAGCAATCCTCCCGCCTTGTCCTCCCAAAGCGCTGTAATTACAGGTGTGAGTCACTGCACCCAGCCTGTGATAAAGTTTAATTACAAAATAGGCACAGTAAGAGATAAACAACAATAACTAATAATAAAATACAGCAATCATAGCCATATGCCAGCATCACTCACTATTCTTGTGCTTTGGGACCAATATGAAGTAAAATAAGAGTGACTTGAACACAAGCATTGAGATACTGCTACAATTGATGTCAATTGTAGCAGTGACTAATGGGCAGTGCTAATGGGCAGTAATGTAGACAGTGTGAAGACCCTGAACAGAGGGAGGAATCCTGTCTGGAGCAGCACAGAGAAGGACAGCATGAGATTTCATCCTACTACTCAGAACAATATGGAAAATTGGGAAATTATATTAATAGTTGTGGAAAACTACCACTTATTTATTTCTGGAATTTTTCACTAAATATTTTCAGGCTGGGATTGACCTAGGTAACTAAAACCTCAGAACAGAGGACATGGGGGTCTACTATAATTAAAACCAATCCAACACAAAATTTAGGATTGAATAACTACAGGCTGTTTTTATTTTTCTTACTTGCTAAGAATGTATTACTGCAGTATTTTTTATGCCATTATTGAAATATTGACCTTTTATGAGTAAAGGGTCCTTAGTAAAAAGCTCTCACAAACAATTTTATTTCCTCTAGTAAAAGTAATAAAAGTTTAATTTTAGATATAGGCCTCTGCTGGTTAATTTTAAAAAACATTTAATTTTCATCTCTTGCAAGTCAGATTTTCTAAATTTATCATACCATTTTTTTGAAACAAGACTTTTTCTGATGTCTATAATAAATTGCCTTGGTATGTTATCATTTAATTAACTCAATAAGAACACTCTATGTCACATTGCCCTTGCAAAGCCAAAGAACCATAAAGCTTGCTGGGTTTGTATACATATGTTTTCTCTAGATTCCAGATTGTTTCAATAGTATTCATGACACTGCCAGCTACTTTGAATTTGTATATAAAAATAAAAAAATGCAAAGTCAAGTTTAAACAAACTTATTACAACATACATAGTAAAGAAGCCAAGCAGAGTGCTCTTAAGTCATACTATTTGCTTTCCCTCATTTTCATTGTAAACACATCTTAGGTTACCAAAAGTATGTCACTCTTATCATCAAAAAAATGCCTTTGGCAGCCGGGCTTGGTGGCTCAGCCTGTAATCCCACGCTTTGGGAGACTGAGGTGAGTGGATTGCCTGAGCCCGCGGGTTCGAGATCTGCCTGGTCAATTGGCGAGACCTCATCTCTACGATAAAAAAATCAGCCGGGCGTGGTAGCGCGCGCCTGTAATTCCAGCTACTTGGAAGGCTGAGGCAGAAGGATCACCGGAGCCCAGCAGGTCGAGGCTGCGGTGGCTGGGAGCAGTCACTGCACTCCACTCTGGGCTACAGAGTGAGACTCCGACTCAGAAAAAAAAAAAAAAATCCTTTGTCACCATGTACCAGAATCCAACTAAAAACTGAATTCAGCTGCATGTAGACATTGTCTCCAAATGCGATACAGCATACCAAATATTTAACTCTTTGACCAGATTGACCTCTTGCCTCCAGTCAAAGTCCTGCCCCAGCCTGAACCAAAGCCTCAGGTGATAGGCCGTATTCTTTATAGGAGACAGTGAGTGTGAGCATGCTTTTGGCACTGTGGTAACATACAGAGTTATAAGTCTTTTTTTTTTCTTCCACACACTGAGGCTTGCCTTGAATTAATTTGGACAATTAATCCTAAAGTTGCATAGATCAGCAATAATCCAACATTAGTGCTAAATCAGGATACAAAAAATAATGCTGAATGTCCATTAAGCACTTTAGTGCCAACATAATGCAATACTAATAGTACTAAAATATGACCTTGAGCGTTACTTCTAGGTAAATCAAAACCCTTGCATAGGAACCCTCCTTAGGAGAAGAGTGTATTTCCTTTAGAAGCAGATTTTTTAAAAAAGGAAATATTTCCTAGTATACTGAAATTACCAGAGGAAATAAAAGAAACCATTTTAAAAACAAAGTTCTCAAAAGAGGCAAGATAGCACCTTGCCTCTTATTATATCAGACACACAAACTACACCACTGATTTTTTTTCTCAAAATTTAAAAAATTATCTTTTGATATAAATGGGAAAATATTTTTTTTATTTTTTAAATTAAGTGATCATCTGCTTTTAAAACCCAGAATTATAAAGAATTTATTATATAAACAGGGAAATTTATCTTCAACTATTACGACTTTGGCTTATCCAGAGCAACTATCAGCAGAGAATTCCAAGTTATCTAAAGGAGGGATTGTCAAACTATGGCCAGTTTGCAATGTAGTATAGTTTTGACAGACCTTATTCCCTGCAAATCCTAAAATATTTCCTATCTGTCCCTTTATAGAAAAAGTTTGCCAACTGCTGAACGAAAGGATTCAGAAATAGTCAAGATTTCTGACTTTGTATGAAAAAAAATTCAAAACTAAATACCCAAGGAATTTATGCATGCTGGATAGAAATGGAATGACTAAAACCAGAAAATATGGTTCGCCCAAGTTACAGCACTATGGCTGATCTGATTGGTATGGTTGTTTGGAGGTCTGCATTGTGTCCCACAGCGCATGGAAATTTATGTCTGGAACACTATGCCTACAGTTACTTAAGTGGACAGGGAGTTCTTTATCATTACACTTCTAAGCAAAGCCTGTGACTTCATAGATAACTAGAGTTAAGTGGTCAAGAACTTAAGTTCTGCAGCTAGATGCCTCCAGTTCCATGTCTACCTTCTATTAGTAGTATACATTAGGTAAGTTTGTTGACTTTCTGAGACTTAGTCTCCTCATCTTTAAAATGAGGACACTGAAAATCATAGTACCTTTCTCCATGAGTTACTTTGAGAATTAAATAAATTAAGACATGTGAAGTGCTTAAAACTGTGTGTGGCATGTAATCCGTGCACAGTAAACATTAGCCATCACTGTCTTCGGAACTCAGTCAAAGCTTTGAGAGATCCAGGATTTCAAGCTTCAGGACATTGGGCTCTGTATTATAGCAGACTTCAGAACCTTGAAAAATTAAGTAATGGAAATAACTTTAGAGCTCATCCACCCACCCTTCCTTTTTCTAGATGAGAAAACTGAGGCAAATGAACAGTGGTTTGCTGAGCTTCTGATCTGGTGCTGTAGGTTTTACAGTGTAAATGCTCTTCCATATAGGATACTCCTAACAGAACTTTTTCTTATTTCCCTCTAGGTCCATCTGGAGTGAGATTTCATCAAGCGTATTTTCTATTCCAGAGACAATAATTTAGACATCAAAAGTCCTATTATGAAAAAATAGGATAATTTTATGGAGAAAAAGGGAACAGTGGATACTAAAGAAATCAAGCTAAATCTGCCTGCTTTCCCTGTTTCACAGAGATTCTGTAAAAATAAAAGATGCCATATTCTTCAGTGGCCAAAAGACTGAAGACTATAATATTGTTGTTCAGGTAATATTCTTTGGATCTTATATTTTTTCTTGCAAGGAGAGTTTTTAAATTTCTTGTATTTAGGAGTCTGTTTTAGCTACCAGTTGGTGAATCTTGACATTGGTAATTTATTTCACTAGGACAGAAATACTGCGTTGGTTTAAAAAATTATAAGAAATGTTTCTCATTGACTGTTTAAAAATCTTAGAGTAAACCTATTTTGTTCTGAGCAATGATGTGCATTCTGTATTTCAAGCAGAAGCAGTTTCTGCTTAGAGTTAACTGGTTCTTCTTAGGGGAGAGCACTTGAATTAGTTGGCTCTGGAGCTAGTCCTACCTAGAAACTATATATGAACCTATATAAGTAAACAGGATAATTTTTCCTTAAAGGAAAAGAGGAAGAAGGAAAAAAAAGGAAGAAGAAAGAGAAGAAAGAAGCAAACTAATCTTGGTCTTTATTGGTCTAAACCCTAGTGGACAAGTCAGGACTCAATAAATGAATCTTTCGTTTGTTTGTTTGTATGTGGTTAATCAAGAGGACTATTTTGCCTTAAATGAAAGGAATTATTTAACGCCTTGGCTTCCACCAATAGTTTGTGATTTATAATAGGAGTTCATTTGTTACAGGAACTTAAAAAAAGGAGTTCCAGCCGGGCTTGGTGACTCAGCCTGTAATCCCAGCGCTTTGGGAGGCTGAGATGAGTGGATTGCCTGAGCCCGCAGGTTCGACACCCACCTGGACAACTTGGCGAGACCTCATCTCTACAGTAAAATCAAAAATTAGCCGGGCGTGGTAGCACACGCCTGTAGTTCCAGCTACTTGGAAGGCTGAGGTGGAAGGATCACTGGAGCCCAGCAGGTCGAGGCTGCGGTGGCCAGGAGCATGCCACTGCACTCCAGTCTGGGCTCCAGAGTGAGATTCCAACTCAAAAAAAAAGGAGTTCTTCACCCTTTTGTGTGGGTATGCTATGGGCCACTTTGATAGTCTGACAATGCCTAGAATAAGAATAATGTTTATGTTTATTTTTGGCTTTTAAATAAGTTTTTTACTTTGAAATAATTGTAGATTCACAAGAAGTTGCAAAGATATGTATAGGGAGGTCTGTGTACCCCTTACTTGGCCTTTCCTCAATGTTAACATCTATGTATGGAAACCAGGATATTGATGTTGATACAATGCACACAGCTAGAGATTGCAGTAGTTTTAAATATACTCGTGTGTGTGTGTGTGTGTGTGTGTGTGTGTGTGTGTGTGTGTGTGTATAATTCTGTGTGATTTTAGACCAGATCGGGTACATTCAGGGTGATATGGCCACAGACAATTGTGGGTAGTTTTATTAAATATGTGGTTTGTGTAGCCACTAACTATTGCAGTCAAGATCCAGAACTTCCAAATAGGAAACGAGGAAGTCAAGTTATCCCTCTTTGCAGACGACATGATTCTATGCTTCGAAAACTCGAGAATCTGTCAAAAACCTACTTGCTTTAATAAAGGATTTTGGCAAAGTCTCAGGGTATAAAATAAATGTGTAAAAGACAGTCGCATTTCTAGACACCAACAGTAAACAAACAGAAACCCAAATAAAAAAGCACAATCCCATTCACAGTAGCCACAAAACAAATGAAATACCTTGGCATCTTCCTAATTAAAGAAGTCAAAGACCTTTACAACAAAAGCTACAAAAGACTGCTCAAAGAAATCAAAGATGACATAAACAAATGGAAAAATAGTCCATGCTCATGGATTAGAAGAATCAACATTGTTAAGATGTCCATCCTATCCGAGGCAATCTACAGATTTAACGCAATACCCATTAAATTACCAGCAGCAGCTGGGCTTGGTGGCTCAGCCTGTAATCCCAGTGCTTTGGGAGGCTGAGGTGAGAGGATTACCTGAGCCCATGGGTTTGAGACCCGCCTGGACAACTTGGCGAGACCTCATCTCTACAATGAAAATAAAAAATTATCTGGGCGTGGTAGCGCACGCCTGTAGTTCCAGTTACTTGGAAGGCTGAGGCAGAAGGATCGCCGAAGCCCAGTAGGTCAAGGCTACAGTGGCCAGGAGCGTGCCACTGCACTCCAGTCTGGGTGACAGAGTGAGACTCCAACTCAAAGAAAAAAAAAAAATTACCAGCAACATTCTTCTTGAACCTGGAAACAACAATACAGGAATTCATATGGAAACAAAAACGACCATGAATTGCCAAAACAATCCTCAGCAAAAACAAACAAACAAACAAAACAAAAATAAAGCAGGAGGTATCACACTTCCAGACCTTAAATTTTATTATAAAGCTACAATAATCCAAACAGCCTGGTATTGGTACAAGAACAGGCATATAGACCAATGGAACAGGATAAAGATTCTGGAAGCAAAACCTCAATTTCTTAACCAACTCTTCTTCGACAAAGCCTGGTATTGGGAAAGAACAGGCATATAGACCAATGGAACAGGATACATATTCCAGAAGCCAAACCTCAATCTCTCAACCAACTTATCTTTGACAAAGCTTCTGCCACCAACCACGGGGACAGGAGAATCTATTCAGTAAATGGTGCTGGAAAAACTGGCTGGCCACATGCAGAAGATTAAAACAAGACCACTACCTATCCCCATACATAAAAATCAACTCTAAATGGATCAAAGACCTAAACATAAAACTTCAAACTATAAGAACCTTAGAAAATGCAGGAGACACCCTTATGGAAATTGGAACTGGCAACCAATTCCTGAACAAAACTCCAAGTACCCAGACCATAAGAGATAAGATAGACAAGTGGGACCTCATCAAACTGACAAGCATCTGCAGAGCCAAAGAAATCATCAAGAGAGCAGGGAGACAGCCCACAGACTGGGAAAAAAATTTGCCAACTGTATGTTTGACAAAGGCTTAAAATCTAGGATCTACGAAGAGCTCAAACATGTTGAAAAGAAAAAAAACAAAAAACAAAAAACAGCCCCATTAGTGGGCAAAAGATATGAATAGGTACTTCTCAAAAGAAAACATATGAGCAGCCATCAGATACGTGAAAAAATGTTCAGCCTCACTAGTCATTAAAGAAATGCGAATTAAAATCACTCTGAGATACCACCTAACTCCAGTCAGAATAGCCATCATCAATAATTCAAAAAACAACAGATGCTGGAGAGGATGCAAGGAAAAGGGAACATTTCTACACTGTTGGTGAGAGTGTTAACTCGTACAACCTCTGTAGAAAACAAGTGTGGTTTCTCCTAAAAGATCTAAAAATCGACCTTCCATATGACCCCACAATCCCCCTACTGGGAATATACCTGGAGGAACTCAAATCACTCTATGAAAGATACCTGCACCCGCATGATTATTGCAGTATTGTTCACAATAGCAAAAACATGGACCTAACTGTGCTATCTGTAGAAAGAGGACTGGATTAAAAAAATGCAGTACATATACGTGATGAAATGTTACCTAGCCATAAAGAAGGACAAAATTATGAACTTTGCAGCAAGTTGGATGTACTTAGAGTTTATAATATTGAGTGATCTATCATAGAAACAAAGAACTGAGTATTACATGTTCTCATTCATAAGCAGAACTTGAGCAGTTATTATAAAACTATAAGAAAAGGATTGGCAGCTGGGTTCGGTGGCTCAGCCTGTAATCCCATGCCTTGAGAGGCTGAAGTGAGTGGATTGCCTGAGCCCTCGGGTTCGAGACCCGCCTGGGCAACTTGGTGAGACCTCATCTCTACAATAAATCAAAAAATTAGCCGGGTGTGGTAGCGCGTGCCTGTGGTTCCAGCTACTTGGAAGGCTGAGGTGGAAGGATCGCTGGAACCCAGCAGGTGGAAGCTGCGGTGGCTGGGAGCAGCCACTGCACTCCAGTTTGGGCAACAGAGTGAGACTCCAACTTAAAAAAAAAAAAAAAAAAAAGAAAAGGATTGGCAGTCGCGGGAAACTGCTGGGATGGGGAGGGTTGCGGGATTGGCAGTAGTGGGAATCTTCTGGGGGAGGGAGCATACCTCATCAACAAGGGTACCTGCAAAATGAATATTTGTATACCCAACTCTGAATTTTACCCCGTATCTTTAAAATTAAAAATTTTAAAAAGAAAGAAAGATCTAGAACTATTCTATCACAGTTCAGTTCTCTCATACTACTGCCTTTTAGTCATATGCAACCTTTCAAAAATGGCTTTTTTTTCACTCAGTACAATTCCCTTGAGGCTTATCCAAGTTGTGCGTATCAATAGTTTATTCCTGTTTACTGTTGAATAGTATCCAATGGTATGGATGTACCGTAGTTTGCTTAAACATACTCCTCTTGATGGACATCTAGATTGTTTCCAGTTTTTAGCAATTGCGAAAACAGCTGCTATGAGCATCCATGCATGGTTTTCATGTGAACATAGGTTTTCATTTCTCTAAGATAAATGCCTAAAAGCGCAATTGCTGAGTATAGTTGGTGCATGTTTAGTTCTCTATAAAACCATTGTATTATTCTTCAGAGTGGCTGAACAAGTTACAGTCCCACCAACAATGTATGAGTAATCCAGTTTCTCCTTATCTCACCAGCATCAACATTTTGGGGGGGGATCATTTTGATAGGTGCATAGTGAGATCTCACTGTGATTTGAATTTACATTTTCCTGATTACTAATGATGTTAAATATCTTTTCAGGTGCTTATTTACCATCTGTAAATACTGTTTCGAGAAATTTCTGTTCACATATTTTGCTTATTTTTATTGTTTTTTTAATTGTTGAATTTTGAGGCTTCTTTATATAGTCTAGATACAAGTCCTTTGTCAGACATGAAATTTACAAAAGTTTTTACCCATTCTGTGATTGTCTTTCCATCCACTTCATAGGTCTTTCACAGAGCAAACATTTTTAATTTTGATAATATCCAATTTATCAATTTTCCTTTTATAAACTATGCTTTTGGTGTCAATTTGAGAACTATTCACCTAGATCTACATCCTGAAGTTTTTTCCTAAATGTTTTTTAGTTTTAGGTGTTACATTTAAGTCTGTTATTCATTTTGAATTAATTTTGTTTAAGGTGCGAGGTATGCCTAGACTTATTATGCAAATAAGTTTGAAAGTTCTGTCAGATGTTATTAAAAATAAAGATGCATTTTTCCCCATCCCACTTCAAACATCCTAGGTTAAGAAGCACTAATTTGGAAGAAGGAATGAATTTACTTTGTATGATTCTAGAGATAGTAAAGGCAGGATCAATTGGTAGATACTATACCATATATCACTAATATATGATGTATGATTCAGTTTAAATAATTAAAGAACATTACAATAGTTCACTCTCTCTAAATGTTCCTCTGCTGCCTGGTAAAGAAATACATTTTCTTATCTAGAAAATTCTACAACATCCTGGAAAAGCACTCACCGGCAACACAATGGGGAAGGTTGTAATAAACAATGGCTAAGACCCTTCCAAGAGCCAGTGGATTGTTTTGCTTTGCAGAGAAAGAGTGTTTGGTCTTCTTAGGTTCAAGTTTAGTTCTAGAAACCCACAACTTCAACCAGATAGATGGAAAAATGACAGCGGAAACAGTCTAATTCTGAGTCACTCAAGTAAAGGTGTTTGAAATCAGTTGTTGATTTTTCCTCCCTGTTTTCTAACACACTTACTAGATTGCTGACTGGTCAGTATCAGGGAACTGTGCTGTTTTCATTATTACATGTAAATTAATCTACTGAAAGAAGAAAGCTCAAGCATTTAGTAGCGTAAGGTTGTCCTGTTTTGACAGCATTTTAGTTATGAGTTCAAGAGTAATTACTGAAATAAATCATCAATAGGTGGTGGCAATATTGATTTTGTGTCAGCACCTGAGTAAACTATAACCCAACTTCGGTCTGGAGCCATGTTCATTGTCTTTTGTGCTTTATTTCTGAATTGCCGTCCCAAAATGGCTTTTTAGCTTCCATATGAAATTGCCTACTGAGGTGCTTTTCCCAGGAAACCCCACTGCCCAAATCACCTCTGCCTCCCTGGCTCTCACCCTGAATAGCCTCCTTGGACTATTTTACAGCACTTTCTTAACTAGTGTGAAATGCTAATATGGATTGCTGTGATTTTCCAACAAAGCGAAAAGAAAATGTGATTACTGGTTAGAGGGTTTCATATTAGCACTTGCTTCTGCTAATTTAAAAATAGGTTGGACCGCAGGAAAACCAATTTCCTCCCTTAACATTAGTTTGTTCTGCTGTTCTTTGTTTAATAAATATCCTCTGTGACCGAACTAAAGCAAATAGGAGAAAGAGAATCTGAGCTCTCATTCTATTAAATGTGAACTCAAAATCTAGCTGGTTTTAATAGTTGTGAAGACCACTTTAAACTTGATCTTCGAAATAAAACAACTTGCATGGCTTAATTTTATTTATTTATTTTTGCTGGTTGGCTCAGATAGAAAATTTTCTTTGATGTTCGGAGTTTACTCAAGGTTAGTAAGGTAACTTTGAATGGCAGAGTACTGAATCAGGATAATGTAACCTTAAATAAACTCTAATTAAATAGTTTTTGCTTCACACCAAGAAATTCTCCTCTGGATGATAACAAAAAGCAGATAATGAAGCAGAACATATAACCAAAGCTTCCACATTTGCAGGATCACAAATCTCTATCTCATTTAGTTGTCTTTTACATTTTGATGAGGAAAGGCTGTACACGTATCATCAACAAATAACTCTTCTCATTCCTCTTTAATTGCGCTACGTATTTTGAATAAACGGTTCTGACTTTTCTAGTTTAAAATCCAGTCTCCTTTCCAGTTTCCAACTATTATTTTGCCTCTGTTGATACCTATGTATAAACAAAGCTCTCTTTCCTTCCAGCATTTATGCTCCAATCCCTGGTCAGTCATCCAAACATGCATTCTATTCATTTCACCGTGACTTTGCTTCTGCTCATTTCCAAGATTTTCAGAGCACTTGAAGAAAACTCAAATATTAATCATTAATCATTTGGCATTGGTATACCACCTTATATTTCGCTAAGTGGTTGTTACTTCATTTGAAAGATCATTACCTGTAATTTGCCAATAAAGAAGCTGAGTTTCAGTCAGGCTCGGTGGCTCAGCCTGTAATCCTGCACCTTTGGGAGGCTAAGGTGAATGGATTGCTTGAGCCCGCGGGTTCGAGACCCGCCTGGGCAACTTGGCGAGACCTCATCTCTACAATAAATCAAAATG
>NW_007233456.1:72486-103508 GCF_000164805.1 Carlito syrichta | reverse complement strand
ACTCCAGTCTGGGGGAAAGAGTGAGACTCCAACTCAAAAAAAAAAAAAAAGAAGCTGAGTTTCAAAAAATTAAGTTATATGCTCAAGATCAAATATTTCCTAAACAGCAGAGATAATTCTCGAATTCTTGCTTTCTCTTCTTTACCCTTCCACAACTATAGGTAAAGGGCTTTTTGTGTTTCTGGTTTCTTCAACTCGTTTACATTTTCTGTTGAGTTCCTCTCTTTCTTCTGCTGACATCAGGTGCCCCCTTTCCCAAATCTCATTGTCTATGTTTGGGTTGCCAGTGATACACCTGTTTCTCACAGACAAACCCCCATACAACATATCTACATGCAGTTTTGAAACCCTGCCCAGAATACGTCTTGGGGAATGGTTGCTTTTGTCAAAGATGTAATGTGCAACCGCACCTCGAAGACACAGCACAGTGCCTTGCACAGAGCAAACATTCAATAAGTGCTTGGGGAATGAATCCGTGAATATACATTTAGAAATCTCTGAATCTCTTACATGCCATCAAACATTTCCAGGCTTTCTCTAGGGGGTGTGAGGCTAATGTAAATGTGAGCAGAAAATTCAGCAAATGTCAACAGGCTATAAATAATCACTTGGTCTATCAGTGCAGGGAATTTACATATACAGACATTTCCTTCAATGAATGCTAAAGCTCATAATGAAAAGGAACACGTATTTAGAAAAATTAAATAATCAGAATGAATACAGTGAAAAAACATGGTTTTGGGATCAAAGGTCTGGCTTCCCGTCTCAGTTCTACCAGTTTCCTTCAACAAGTTATCGAATATTTCTAAGCCCTGGTTTCCTCATTTTAAAACAGACTTAATAATATCTTCCTCATATGATTATTGTGAGGATCAAATGAGATGATGTCTGCATGGTGCCTTTGGACAAAAATTAGGCACTTTATATAAATGTCACTTATTTATTTATTTTTACAAGTCATGAGGGTAACATTCACGTTTTACTTTTTAAGAATTGACAAGACGCTGGGATTGATCCAAATTAAAAATTTTCTATAAGCAGATTAAACATTTGGAAACTTCTAACAAATATTATTTTTGATTTAATTTGAGACACTGATACCTCATGAACTCTGATCTGGGCAGAAATGCCCAATTGCAAACCTTTGACATATACTCATTTGTCTAAATCCTAAGCTAGGCCCTCAAGGCAATGAAAAAAGAATCAGGAGTTCAGTTTGGGAGGGTGAGGGGTACACATGTGAGCACTCAAATACAACAGTAAATACGTGTAGCACAGTTGTACAGGCAGGGTGGGAAAGAGTTCACAGGTGGAAGTCCCTCAGGTTGGGAGAATCTTGGATAGCATCTCAGAGGTTGTAACATCTCAGCTACTCTAGAAATGTATTTACACTTTTTTTCCTACCTGTATAAATAGTACATGTAATGTTGGAGGTGAATGCCAAACAGTGTGATTTATTTCAGGCTGTAGGATGGTCTTGCCTTTGACCATTTTTTAAAAATGCTCAGTTGTTGTCTTGACTTCTTGCATATGCTCTAGGCCTCTTTGGATAGCCACAGTGGCCTGTGTTATTACTCCGTCCCTACTGATATGTGAAGGGCTGATGCCTGCTTCCCTTATCCCCAGCAAGTGAAGACAGTTAGTTCTAGTTCTAGTTTAATGAAGTCTATTCAACCCTAACCCTAGATAAAATCTTATCAACCTGTCATCTATCCCTGGGATGCATCAACTCAAAGGTATTAGCACAAATCTTTGGCTGGGAAGGTGTCACTGCTGCCAAGTAAGGCTGACTGAATTAACTTAGGAAAATAGCATCAAGGGACAAAGAGTTGAGAGGTGACAGTTAATGCTTAATGATAACAGTATAAACAATAATAATAACAAGAGAAGCAGGCTATTCTTAGTGCCTACTATGTCTTAGGCAACATTCTTTTTTGTTTTTATATTTTATTTTAAAGATGTGGAGTACAATTCAGGATTAGGTTTACAAGTGGACATCATATAGGTAAAGTTTGGACCTTCCTTTGGTCCCCACTTTTCCTGGTTTGATCAGGTACCCTCATTGAGGTTGTGTCCTCCCTCCACCTCAGAAGTATCCCACTACTGCCAATCCCTTTCTGATAATATTATGATAAATGTTCAGATTCTGCTTATGAGTGAGAAATGTGGTACTCTGTTCTTTGTTTCTATGATAGATCGTTCAGTATTATAGACTCTAAATGCATCCAAGTTCCTTATGTTTGTCCCTCTTTATGGCTGTGTAATATTCCATCGTGTATATGTACCACAATTTAAAAATCCAGTCCAGTTTTGATGGGCAGCATGGTTGGTTACATGTTTTTGCTATTGTGAATAGTATTGCAATAAACATGAGTGTGCAGGTATCTTTCCTGTAGAATGATTTGAGTTCCTCCAGGTATATTCACAGTAGGGGGATTTCTGGGTCAAATGGAAGATCAATTTCTAGTTCTTTTAGAAATCACCACACTGTTTTCCATAGAAGCTGAACTAGTTTGCATTCTCACCAACTGTGTAGAAGCATTCCCTTTTCTCTGCATTCTTGCCAGCACCTGTTGTTGTTTGCTTTGTTAATGATGGCCATTCATACTGGGGTTAGGTGATATCTCAAGGTGGGTTTGATTTGCATGTCTCTGATGATTAGTGAGGCTGAGGACTTTTTCAAGTGTCTGTTGGCTGCCCATGTATCTTTTTTTGAGAGGTGTCTATTCATGTATTTTGCCCACGTTTTAATGGGTTTTGCCTACTTAGTAATGGGGCTATTTGTTTTTTTCTCTCGGCATGTTTGAGTTCCTTGTAGATCCTGGATGTTAGGCCTTTGTCAGATATACAGTTGGTAAATATTTTTTCCCATTTTGTCGACTGTCTCCCTGCTCTCTTGATGGTTTCTTTTGCTATGCAGTAGCTTTTCAGTTTAATGAGGTCCCTCTTGTCTATCTTTTCTCTTATTGCATGGACATTTGGGGTTTTGAACAGGAATTGGTTGTCTTAGGCAACATTCAATGAACATTTATATACTTCTCGCTAAATTCTTACAACACCATGGTACTGGTATTATTACTCATTTCACAGATGAGAAAAGTTGGGCCAGAGGTAGTACCATAACTGAACACAAAACTCTGGCCCATTCACTTAGTTATTAACCATGATATCTACCTATTATTCAGTCTCCAACAACATATTACGTATTTTTATTTTACGGTATTTGTCAGAACTTTTTGTTGTCTTATTTATGTCGTTCTCAACAATTCTTTGGTTTTGAGGCTCTCCTGTTCCAAAGTTCTCAAAATCTATGAGTGTAAGGTTCATTCAAATTTCTCCTCCAAGTTCATCTGTGCTTGAGGGTCCTAAATTTTTGCTTAGTCTATTGAGTGAAGCAAGCACTGCCTATATATATGTTCCTTTATCAATATACATATTTTGATAATTAAATACACCATATTGATAGTGGATCATTATACTGTGAACATCTTGAGGGCAGTGACTGGGAGAAAAAAGAAGAAAGAAAGAGGGAAAGCTAAATCATTGAAAAGAATGGAGTTCTGTCCCTTTGGTTTATCCACTGATGGTCTAATTTTGCCTCCTGTCTTTAGAGACTTCATCAACTCAGCATTTGAGTACAGAGTTTTACTTCTCAGAGTGACATTACAGTTGAGATACTTTAAAATACATTAAAAAGAAACTCCTATTCAAAGGGTTTGACTCATAAAACAGGAAAGTCTAGAGGTAGGAGTAATTCTGAGTCAGAGGCTCCATGCTGTTATGTTCCTAAAGACTCAGTTTATTTCCATCTCTCTGCTCTGACTTCCATAAAGTCGGCTTCAGCCTAAAGCTGGCTTCCATGGTGGAGAGAACAATGGTTGCAGTAGATCTAGTTTCACATCTACATGCGACACAGTCCAGAAGGGGACAGAACATTTTTCCAGCAGCCTCGTCAAAAGCCCTTAGATTTCTCCTCTTACATTTCACTGAACTAAATTAGGTCATATGTCCCTTCTTAAACCAATTTCTGTACAGATTGGTCAGAGGAATGCCATGAGCTGACTGGCTTATATCTAGGTTATCTGAGCCACTCACCATGGTAATGAGAATGGGGCTGTCCTAAGTGGTTTAGACTAGCATGTGCCCACTCATTAGATAAGGATAGTGCCCTCTTATCTCAGAAGACATGAGCTTTGAGATGGAGCTATTTAGAAGCAGAAAGAGGGGAGTGGACACCAAGTAGACCACCAACAACCAACAGTATTCACTTATATCATAGGAAAGAAATTAACCATCACAACAAAAGAAAACAATTATTGAGTCAATACTCATGGTAACTAAAATGTGTGCCTATCTCTAGAAAGAATATATTAAAACTCTCTGCATGTCTATCCATATATTCTTTGTACATGCTTTTTCTACATGTAGTCCAAATTTTTCAAGTTTTTTTAGAGAAAAAAATCCCCTCTGTTTCTGTTTTGGATTCTCCCCAGCAATGAGCAACAATATCATTATTAACAAAGGAGTATTTTTTAAACAAACTTTATTTTTGGTTTGAAAGAATTCACTCATTTGACAAGTATTTTTGAGTACCTGATATGTACATGATATTGTAATAGGGCCATGAGGGACATAGAAAAAAATATAGTATGAGTTTAAAGAGGTTATAATTTAGTAAGGTTGAAAAGACATGTTTTAAATTACAGATGGTCCCTGATTTAAAAATGGTCCAGTTTATGATTTTTTGACTTTACAACGGTGTGAAAGTGATACCCATTCAGGAGAAACTGTACTTCAAGTACATATACAACCATTCTGTTTTTTATTTTTAGTAATCAATACATTATGTGAGATATTCAACACTTTATTATAAAATAGACTTTGGGTTAGATGATTTTGCACAACTGTAGGCTAATGTAAGTGTTCTGAGCATGTTTAAGGTAGGCTAGGCTAGCTATGACACTTGGTAGGTTAAGTGTATTAAGCGCATTTCCAATTTATGATAATTTCAACTTATGGTGAGTTTATCAGCAGGTAACTCTATCATAAGTCGAGAAGCATCTTTAACGGCTTTAAAGCAGAATTGGTACCTGCCTTAATGAAAGTACAATGAACTCTAAAAGTTCATAAGTAGACAAATAATTTCTGACTGTGTACACTAGAGAACAATAATTTGGAAAGGTAATTGTTCTGAATCTGCACACTAACCAACTACAAAGTGGGCATACATTCACTGGGAAAAGAGACAGTCTAGCACAACTGAAGGAATAAGCTTGAAGAGAAATTCTGGATTTAGCCTGCCTTGAATAGTGTGTGTATGTGTGTGTGTGTGCGTGTGTGTGTGTGTGTGTATTGTATATGAAGTAGTTAGAGTGAGTGGGTATATTAGAAATAGAAACTACCCTTTATATTTAAAAAGACTGAATCTGATGCAGAGCCTTGTTTACATATTGGAAAAGTTGAGAAGCAAAACAATAATGCAACTTTCAGACAAGAATAGCTAGCAGGAAGCTACTCTTACCTCTAGGAGGGAGGAACTGAGGATAAGTGTAGGGAAATGGGTACCAGAGACCTGGGTTACCCTGCCAAATCTGGAACTTTAGGGATCCTACCTATGAAGAGCTGGAGACAAGGAGAAGCAGGATCTTCTGGAGATGCTGCCTGAGGCAAAAGGATGGGGAAAAATATCCTTCCTTCTCCACAGTCTCCCTCCTGTTCCCCTTTCACTGGCCCGACTTGCCAAATCCAGCTGACATGGGGACTACAGCCTCAGCTGTTTGGAATATGGATCAGAGCAGGGGAAAGTTGAAAAGTCATGAGATAGCTCTTGGGTAAACAGGCCCGGGAATGGTACACAGAAAAGTGCAAAGCCAAGCCACCAAGCCTCTACCAATAGCGCCCTCTCTAATAGGTGACCGAGGTCACCTCGTGAATCTAAGAGAGTGGAGGCCTGCGTGGATTGTCACAATTGGAAGCCATATGCATGAACTAGGGTGAAGTAAGGTGAACTGGAGAAAAAAAGGTTCCTTAGTCACTGTTTAAATAAAATAGCAACTGGCAGAACTTATGCCCCATCTGAGATGACTATAGGAGATGTCACTATAGGAGAATTTGGAACCAGAGTCAGAGCCTGACATCTGTTTAAAGAAACCAGATAATAAAACTGGTCCAAACACAACAGTCATTCCACACCTCAGTGTAGACTCATTTTTCGCTTTTGTGTCAAAATATAAAAGCATATAGTGCTATATATGTTTAGTTACATATTCATGAAGTCCATGTTGGGTGGAGTTTCCATGTCAGAGTTTCCCATTGAATGAACTCGGTAACTATGTTTCTCATTTAGGGCATACTCTCGGATCTCAAAAACAGATTTTCTAGAATGGCAAGACAGCGCAAGTCTTTAAATACAGCTGGAACATCAAGCACAATCCGAAAGGCCAAACTGTATTGTCTAATTCTGGCCATATTTCATAAGAATGGATGCTATAAATACAGTGGGGACTAGGGCAAGAACAGATGATACAATGCCTGTAAAATAACCCAAAGGAATACAAATGAGTTCACATATCAGTGTCCAAACCCCAACAACTGAACAGCTGTGTGCCTTCTCATCCTTGTCCTCGCCTAATCACTCAGACTCCGCCTATATTTCTTATCACTCTGGTGATTTTAAGCCTCATCCAAAGATTGGTCTATTTCAACAGATTCTTTCAAATGGCTACACTTGCTATAATGTCTTCAGAGAAGATGAATGTTCCTTCAAAACAATAACACTGCTTTTGAGGATGATTCTAACTACCTAGTGATAGATCAGTCATAGGACTGACTACACACCCCAACTCTCCTCTTCTGTCAGTAAAACAAAGAGAAATAAAGAAGGAGCTTTTTCCACGTATACTTCATATGCTATAACTCATAGGAAATGAAATTCCTATTTATTCACCTCTTTTAGCACATGCATTTGTAAACTGCCTGCTCTGTGGTTTATAAATTATTTTAAACTCTTACACTGCTGCTCAAAAATATAAATGTGTGTGTTAATATTGTAGACTAAGACTATGCTGCTGATAATACAAGGGAAATTTAATGAGCTTATAAATGTTAAAATGTAAAAGCAAAGGAAGCCTTGCTATTCATCTTCTCTGCAATATTCAGACATTCATGAAATTGAAAGTTAATGTACCAGGGACTTTCATTATCTGACCCATTCCATCCTATCTATTAGATTCTCAAAGCACTAGACACAGAGGACCAATATGTCACCAACACAGGACTAGAAAGGTCACAAAAACGAAGCATCAATAAAGCACTACTTCTGAATTCGATTTCACAGTGCTCAGCAGAAAATATGTGCCACGAACCAAGAATATTTGTAAGAATGGAACTGATAGCTAGACATAACTTGAAGAAAATCAAAAAGTATTTCTCAATTTTAAAAATTATGTTAAAACCATGTTTA
Organism: Carlito syrichta; assembly: GCF_000164805.1. Classification (NCBI taxonomy): domain Eukaryota; kingdom Metazoa; phylum Chordata; class Mammalia; order Primates; family Tarsiidae; genus Carlito; species Carlito syrichta. Next base: position 96,046 of record NW_007233456.1, on the reverse strand, counting down.
CATAGGCAAAAGGCAGTAGGTTATATGCCTAACAAGGAATAAAAAGAATCCTGCGTTGAAACCACAACTTTACAGTCTCAGAATTCACTGGAAAATGATCCTGTTGTTTTTTTTCATATGCATTAGTAGAATCTTACATAGGATTTGTCAAATCAATGTGGGTTTTGATACATTTCCATAAATACAGTCTAATTTATAATTTAGGAAGTTTATCATGGTTTTCTTATTTTTACTGACTGGAATACATAATCTTAATTCACCTATAAAAATTAATTCACTAAAATTCATGATTTCTTTTGGCTCTCCAAATCTGGAATAATTCTGAATATTTAATTTTTCAATATATATCCTTTTCAGATTTGCTGTCAACAATGTGATAATAATTAGGTGCCATAAAGAGGCAGAAATGAGTATTAAATGGATCTTTCCTCTAAATTAGCTGCAGATACAGGAAAATAAGTAAAAAAGAAAGAAAGAAAGAAAGAAAGAAAGAAAGAAAGAAAGAAAGAAAGAAAGAAAGAACAACACAGCCTAGCTGAGTGGCTGATGAGTTGTATAAAGTTATAGAGGGTCTTCAAAAAGGATGACTGTCAGGGTCTGTTGGGGATGGATTGTCAACCAGTGGTTACCAGGCATTTTATTGGGATTTAAGTTTCAAAGAATTTGTGGTACTCACATTGGGTTGCTATTTTATTAAGAAAAGTAAAAACAACAATTCTGCTATTTAAAAATCACTATTTCTAAAAACAACATTCTAACACTAAAAATTTGAGAGAACATTATTTGAGAATAAAAATTATCAAATACGTTGAACTCTGAATAACTCACAAAGTTATTATCATTTTTTCTTCTATTTTGGGGAAAATTCATTTTGCAATTAATTTATGTATTTTAGATTCAGGGGGTACAAGTACATGCTTGTTACATGGGCATATTATGTACTGGAAAATTCTTTTAGAGACTAGGATTTGGGAGCCTTCGGTTAATTTTAAATGTTCAATGAGCACTGCTACAGAAGTGATATAAGATGGTATTCCTGGCCATAGGAACTTATAGTACGGAGAAGAAAGAAGAAAATATTGATATGAGAAAGTAATTAGATAGTGAAAAGTATTAATTATGTAGTAGACTAAATACAAAAGTAATTAGAGTGATCAAAGAGCCCAGTGATCTGGAGCTGAGATGGGGTGTGACTTAGCTAGAAAGGAGGAAGGAAGGGACATTTAAGCAGAGGGAAGATTTGCAGTCGAAAGAAGCCTGGAAAGAATAAAGATAATGAATGGGGTGGGCCATCAGGAGACTAGACAGATTGCAGGGACAGTTTTATGTGTGGAATATTGGGGAAATTCTCCTAAATGCACTCTTGTCAGTAAAATCAATCGGAGTTAAGTACACATAAAAGACAAGAAAATTCACTTTTTTTTTTACAACTTTGTCAATAAAAGAAGACAAATATCAGTTTAGATAATAATACAAGTAAAATTAAATATAAACACTCACTCCTGTTTCTAATATCTTAAAAGAGAATTTGGTAAGCATTATACCTAAAACACACACATGCACACACACACTCTTAAGAAAGAGAGAAAAATCTCATAATAAAGTTCAATTTACTTTTATATGGCAAATATTTTTATAAGACCCACAAGAATTTATTAGCAGTTATAGCTTTTATCTCATGTATTATGCTTTTCTATCCTTTTTACTGACTGAATTATTTTCTCTCTTCTTTGCTTTTTCTACCATATCATGCAATTTAACCTACATCATATTTTTATATTAGCACACTGATTAGACAGTTGGGATTCCACTAAAATAAAACATTAGAAAACCCCAAAATATAACTTCATGAAAAATATAGTGTAAGAGCACTTCCTTTAGATTTTGGTTTTTAAAAAAGATTAAAATCATGGTTCCTTGAAATAAAGGAAGTAGTCATATGTTCTACCAAAACAAAAGTCTTGCTCCAACAGTCTAAATGTCACTGTGCTACATGATGCCTTAAGTGTCTTGATCCATTAAAAGAAAATTCAGCTGAGAAATTCAGTGTGCACATTCAATAATTGTTGTCATAAGTGATCACCATTCTTTTCTGGATCACCTATACATAGTTAGCTGCTTACAAACACTCTTGAAACATCTGCCAGTTTTCCCCTAACTGGTCTTGGGAATGAAGATCTTGCAAGATATTTTAAAAATAACTTTCTGTTTCCCCGAATACATGGCTGCCACTTTGCCCAAGCCTACGGGTCTGTTTTAAATTCAAATGGAATCTGAGGATCTTGACAGAAAGGACCCCAGAGAGGACTTGTCCAATTGACAACAGAGAATCCAATAAGTCTTTTCATCTTAAGCCGTGAGATGTTATGTTGGGAGAAAAAGAGAAAAACAGGGGCAGAGGGAATGCTAATAACCTGAGCAGGTTTGGGGTGAAAAGTCTTTTTTCTTCCTCATCATTTATAATGTTCAAATTTACCACGAAATTTTTATTTATTTATTTTAATTTCTAATTTTTTTCTTTATTTAAAAGATGTGGGGTACAATTCAGAGTTACATATACAAATGTTCATTATGCAGGTACCCTTGTTGATGAAGTTAAAACTTTAAAAATTAACAAGTGTTGCACACACAGAAAGAGAAGCCCAAGTCTGAATTTGATCTTCCTTTTCTTTGGATCTGGAGTTTTAACAGATTTATTTCATAATAAACACCTTTTTGTTTTATGTTTTAAGATCAAAACAATTTGCATTCAACTTTGTCTTCTTTTGTGACTTGGAGTTATTTATTTAAAGATTGGGTATTTTAGTCAGATCTAGGTAATTTTTAACTTTATCTTCACATCAGATCAAAAGAGGAAATTTTCTGCATTTCTACAAGAGCCTGCGTTCCCTCTTACCTGCGCCAGAGGGTGAAGCTTTAGCATTTGTAAGATGTGTATAACTTCACTCTTAATAATTTTCTGGTATGTAGATTGTCTATTCCTTTGAGAAAAGTGCATTGCAAAGGTTCAAAGAAGTAACAATAGGTGAAAAAACAAAACAAAACAAAACAAAAATCTGCCTAGCAAGAACCTATTTAACATGTTTCTTGCTACTATTCCCAGCAACTGCTGTTAGGGTTTAATTAGATCTCCATGACAAAATTCATTACAGAAAATTCTGGCTTAGCAAAGAAATAATAAACTCAGCTCATTCATAACCTATTAGTTATTTTGCTTTTAAGGAACTAGAATAATTTTTTTTCCTTTCCTCTCGTTTTCCTTATCTAGAAGACGAATGTTACAAGTAGTAAAAAGAAAGCGAATGAAAGCAGGTGGGAATCAAATAAACAAAGTTCACCCAACTGTCTGTCTTTCCCAGCACCACCCTCTGCTGACTGGGAGAGATGTGTAAATGGAAAGATCTTACTGGGAGGGAGCAGGTTATAAAGATAACCTAAATTTTCTCCTATCTTTTCTCTCCATCCCCATTGCTACTGTTGGAAAATCAGTCCCTTGTTTTTGTTTTTCTCTGATATTAGCCAATCACTTCTAACCCAACAGATTCTCTTTGGCCTCACTCTTGCTACCAATCCACCCTCCACCCAGTTTCGGGGTGAGTATCCTTGAATACAAATCTCATCATTTCTCTCATGCTCAAAATACTTCTGTGGTGTCCCATTACTTACGAAATAATGAACATATTTATAATAGAGTATCCAATAGTCTGACATCTCCTTAGATCACCAAACTTATTACGCTTCAACGACCCTTCCTGGCCCAATCCACCCTCACCCAAAGTTCCAGCTGCCTGGGTAGGACACTCTACAGAGTCTCAGAATCAGAACGTCCCAGGCAGTTTCAGTGTCCTTATTAATTCTCATGGCTTCCTTGACCCAAAGTGTCATCATCTCCATTCCTACTCATCTGGAGAATATTTGGAAATCATAAGGCTCTTGGTGGACCACTGGAAAATGTTGCCCTATTGATCTATACATACACGTTTCATAAACATTTATAATATTCATGTGCATATATGAATCTATTCATGCATACATATATGCGTACACATATTTTGGTGTTCAGTTATCATCTTCTAGATTTTAGCAAAAATAAGCAATAAGCTATGAAAAAACATGAGAAAAATATGTCTCTCTCCTTGGTAAGTATACTTGTGTGATCAGACACAGAAACTGAGACCATACGCATGAAGTCTGTTGTTTGTGAGTTAGGAGAAGACCACTGATCTATCTTAGTTGTAGAATAACACTCCATCCAGAAGGCAGAATCTGAGAGTCACAGAGTTTTTCCTTACTTTCTCAGACAGAGTTACTGGGTCACACACAGAAAATGGCTGAAGGCGGGGGCTCAATCAACTATGCAAATTGCCCCATGTCTAGACATGTTTTACATGTCTAGTTTATTGGAACTCTGAGAGCAATTAGTCATATTAGTGAACAATTTCATACATATAGCACTACTTCCATTTGGTCCAAACTTACCTCTCTAAAGTTGCAAGGAAAGTTGGCTTCCTTGTAACAACAGTCCAGGGTTAGATGAACAAATTCTTATTCATGATATTCATAATCCTGGGTTTTAGACTTTGATCATAGCTCCTTCAGTCTTCATGCTGAAGGGCCAAATCCCTAATGGTTTAATCTATTCTTTTCTGGCATGCCTGGCTGGCCCTTATTCCCTCAAGCATTCTGGCTGCATTCATGGTGTCTTTCTTTCTACAGTTTCCCTGGGTTTGTTATCTTCCCTAGAATTTAAGGTCTAGTGGCCCAAACTGAACAACATCTCTCACGTGTGGTCAAGTCTGTTTTTTTTTTTTTTTTTTTTTTTTAACTAGGGCAGGGCCAATGTTTGTTTTGGGTTAGCAACCTTCCTAATAATTCATATGGAGCATTTCTTTGGCATTTTAAGAAAAGAATCTGTACTGTCCACTTCTAGAACTGATGAAATCTGATTCAGTTCAACTTAAGAAATGTTGATTGGGCAATGATCATGAGCTGAACGCTGTCATAGCTATATTTAATCAATGATGCTTTAAACAATGATGCATATGTCATTTTGATAAGCTTAGGAGAGACTAGGGTGTGGAATAGAATATTAGTGTGGGCAAGATTTAGGAAATCAGCAATTCCAATAATTTCAGGACTTTCTATAATCCAGGAAACATTTTCTTCACATTAAAGCTCATTAGAATATTCAGTACATAAAAGACTAGTTGAAATAGTTGTTCTACAGAGAAAAACACTTCATGGGAGTTTTCTTCACTGTCTTTAAAAACATATTCACAGAACACAGTTTTAAAATCTTGGCCCAGGCTCCACTATTTATTTTACAGAAAGGCAACTGAAGCTGGGCTCAGTGGCTCAGCCTGTAATCTCGCGCTTTGGGAGGCTGAGGTGAGTGGATTGGAGACCCGCTTGGGCAACTTGGCGAATCCTCATCTCTACAATAAATCAAAAAATCAGCCGGGCATGGTAGCGCACGCATGTAGTTCCAGCTACTTGGAAGGCTGAGGTGGAAGGATCGCTGGAGCCCAGCAGGTCGAGGCTGTGGTGGCCGGGAGCGGCCTCTGCACTCCAGTCTGGGCGACAGAGTGAGACTCCAACTCAAAAAAAAAGGCAACTGAGGTAATGAATCCAAAGTTATAAGTGAGGTAAGACCAAGGTTGTCTGACTCCTGGTCCAGTATAGGTTCCACTATATTCCTTGTACTTTCTTTTCATTTTCTTTTCGTCTACAGTTCTTTTTGCCCATCTCTTGCAGTAACAGTCTCCTCAATTGATTTACTGAGTTGATAATTTCACTGTGCCTATATTTATTAACTGTTCATTTCTATTTCCTTCCTTTCTTCTCTCCTTCCTTTCCTCTTTTCATTCCTCCCTTTCCTTTCCCTCCTTTCATTTTCTTCCTTCCCTCCTTCCCCCCTTCCCTCCTTCCCTCCCTTCTCTTCCTTAATATATATACATACGTAAAATCTTCTGTTTTTCTAATGCCCTATATTTGTTTAACTTTCCAAGGCTGTCAGTGGGCAGAAGCCTGACCTCAGGCTTCTGAGTGATGCCTCCACCAATCAGAAAAATCAATCTCTATTTGCACTCTGAGCTAATTTGTCATAAATGTATTCTGAATGCATTTACTTGCACTAATTCCTTTAACCCACCTCATTTTCTTACAGTCCTTTCCCTGATCAAGGAAGATGATCTGATTAGGGTTTCTGTGAAAGCAGCCCCATGGGCTCTCCTAGTCCCTTTGATATCCTTGTGGGCATGGGATGATTGGCATTAATAATAGTGCCCGTTCAACTCCCCTGTAGCATATGAGCAGCCTCTGAGATTGTTGTGAAACCCACTGCTGCATGTTTTGAGACCTGCCAAGAAATAGCCACATGCCAGTGTAACTGCAGCAGTAAGAGCATGTTCTGATGGATGAGGATACATATAACAGTGGATAGAACCATAATAATGCAACAATGATGACCCCAGGTTATCTGTGGCAGGGCAACAGCACACTCTTCCCACATGGCCCTAGTTATACATGTAATATGACACACATGAATGATGAACAAAGGAAGAACTTGGGCCATTTTAATTTGAGAGTTGTCAACTTTTTATGCTGAAAGTTAATATGAGATAAAGAGTCTAGGCACCAGATCAAAAATATGAAAACTAATTCTTGCATCGTTCTCATGATGCTCTGTTATTGGAGCCCATGACCTTCTTTGGAGTAAAGTATATGCGAGGAAGCTGAAGAACCATTAGTAGAATGCTCTGTAGCATTAGAGTCTCCCAAGATTGATGCTGCCCTTTTAAAGAGAGCCTGCTGAGCTTGGCCAGACATTAGTCACACATCTTTTCTTTACAGTTGTGCATTATCGCAAATGATCATTCTGGTAATACTAGCCATTGAGGATTACTTTGCCACACTCTAGGGTCAAATGAGGGGAGGGTGAAGAGGGTAAAAAAAGACTAAAAATTGCTCTAATTTCCTAATCCAGTGCATTGTGACTACTAAACTCAATAGGAACCTATTCACTGGAAGTCCCACCATGGGGCCACCTGTCTTTCTAAAATGCACATTAACTGTAGTTATATCACAACTATCAACACACATATTTAAAAGAGATGCGTGGCATATTCTGTTCAAGTTCTATGTTCCTTGAACAAAAATGTTGCCATGGAAACCTCTACCATAAGGCAGGTGTAGTTCTGCAAAGGAGTATGGGCTATGAAATCATGTTCCCATGGCAACATTTTTGTTCAAAGCCTGAAGAATCTTAAATACATGTGCCAATACATATTATGACCCAGCAGGAAACACAGGTAGGATTAATAAAGTCCAATATTTGCTCAACTAAAAGTTGTAATCATGGTAAAAAATAAATGAATCCAATTCCTATGGATGGCTTATATAAACAGAACTTGGAGTTATAACACTTCTTCCATAAGAATAAGTAAATCTATGTGAAGTATTGAGAGATGACTTTCTTTCATTAAATTCATAAGGCAGAGAAATCCTCACAAAAATTATGGGATTTTTAAAACTTGAAATATATCTTCAACTCATAATTCACTGATGAGATTAAATCACTCAAGCTTACTAGAGAAAATTAAGATCATACTATCCACCTGTAATAGAACCAATTATTATGGTGACCGAACAGTAAAGGAAAAAATGTCAGGTTGATTCATCTATATTATGTGAGCTCATGCTAATAAAAGGTGCCCGTTTGAATATTTATGATAATTGCCATTTCTATAGCCTCAAAACATCCATATAAATATGCCAAGAACCAAATTAAGAAAAGCTTTTCCCTTTGTCTTTTACAAATAATCCAGAAAATAATAATCATTCATTATAATAATACATTTCAGAAAGTATGTAAAAAAGATATACTACAAAAGACAAAGATATCATCACATGGAGCTCCTTGAGTAAGTTTCAGAAAGGAGAACTTTCTTATGCATACTGTTTCACATCTTCTAGATCCATAAAACTTCAAAATAAAATTAATAAACGCTAGAGTGTATGCTTTACACGGTCAGAGACTGGGTTTGATTTTGCTCACCACTGCTTTCTTGGTGTCTGGGACACACTAGGCACTCAGTAAACGTGCATTGAATGGATGAATGAAACGCTTTAGCAATTTAGGTAACAAAGAATCTTAGGTTACCAATGGTATCTTGCACAAAATTACTGCGTATAAATAAAATGAAGGTGATTCAAATGAAATTTTCCCATTAAATTTTAAATTTACATTTTAAATTTAGAAATACATTATCATGCTTTTTGATTGTTTTTGTAATTAGGATTGATCTCCAAACTGCTAGCAATTTTTTCTTCCCTCTTTTATCCCCAGCCATTTCATTAAGTGGTTAATGATCTACAATCCAACATTTAAATGCACTGGAAAAGCTGGGCACATAAAGGAACCCTAGGGACCCTTTTATAAAGTAAAAAAATCCACTTCAAAAAATGTAATTAACCAATTCCTGGTTTATCTGCTTTGTGAGTTATTTTTCCTATATTAGGGTTTTTTTTTTTTTTTTTAAAGTATGGCATGCTTATAAACATTTGTGTACTGAATTCTGATCTTTTAAAAATTTTGAAGTCAAATTTCCCAGAATTTTTTATAGTTCCTCAAAGATGCTGAAAATGTAAAGTCTTAGAATTTGACCACAGCTGTCAAACTCATTTCCAAAATTTTGGGCATTAGAATAGATTCTTAAGAAAGATTAGTTTATCACAACTTTCCAAAGCAGTATGTCAGCTGCAGCTTAAAGACACAGAGTTTAAAAGTTGAAAGGCTACTCTGAAGTGCTAAGGACTTCAAGGTACCTAAGTGTTAAAGATGGCTGGGCTCTGAGTACTGAGGAAATCCATCAGACTCTGAGGATGGGATGCATTCCTGTCCTAGCATCCCTGCATTACTGAAAAGTTCATGGGTAAGTCAGAGTCCTCCTTAAGCCTAAATTCTCTGTTGACAAAAGATGCCAAACTCTATAACATAGTTTTAAAAGTTAATTCTGAGCCAAATGAGAGTGTCCTAGGCTTGTAGCAGAGTCCCAAGAAGTCCTGAGAACATGTGCCCCAAATGGTCAAATTATATTTTGACTTTATACATTTTTAGGGAGACAGAAGTTACAGGCAAAACATAAATCAATACATATGTGAGATTCATGTTGGTTTGGCTAGGGAAAGTGAGACATCTCCAAGTGGGTAGAAGGGGAGGGGGTGCTTACAGGTCATAGGTAGATGCAAAGATTTTCTGATTGGCAATTGGCAGAAAGAATTAAGCTCTGCCCAAAGAATGTTTGAAATCAGTAAAGGAAATGCTGAGCTAAGATAAGGTGGGGTCTGAGGAAACCAAGGCTTTTGATATGTAGATGAAGCCTCATAGGTGGCAGCCCTTAGAGAGAAGAGATGGCAAATGTCTGGCTCCTCTGGGAATTCCCAGGAAGGGGATCCTATACAGATGCAAATTTCCCTAAGAGCTGGTTTTACAGCAATAAAATATTTTTGATCTTCTTCTTTATCTATTATATGATGTTATGCCAGAGTCAGGTTGGAAAGTAAGCCACATTATATAGGGTTAATAAAAGCCTATCTCATGTGATTTGATGGTTTGTAGGATGTGACTCCCCAGGCCTCTTAGTTAGGAATCTGGGCAAGAGAAAAAAAAAAAAATCAGAGTTTAGTTTTCATCTTTCATAATTTCAAATGAAAATTATACCAACTCTCAATCTGAGTTTCATGAGCATTCAATAAGTTGAGATGTATTAAAAGTGTACCACAGAATTTTATTTACCTCTAAATATACAAATGTTGTTGTTATTGCTATTTTATTCAATGTTCCTAAAAATTAAATAAGATAAAATAATCAAGTGCTCATGGTGGAAGAAAAAAGAAAAAGAGAGGGAGAGATAAAATAGCATTTAGCAGTTAGTTTGCATCTATTTCTCTATGACTTCAAGTTCAATTCTTTTAAACTGTTTTCTATAAAATAGACATCCAGGTGTGAGACTGCAATTTAAACCCTAGAGAACTACAATTATATTTTGATATTTTGGGTTTTTTTTTTTTTTAAGCAACTGGAGTTAAAATGCAATATTACCAAAGAGTTAATGCAATTCAAACAGTTCTTAATTTTGGAATCTCTTAAGCCCTGGGAAAATTTTTGTTGGGGACAATATGATATCTTTGGAGAAACAGAAAGCTTGAAAATCTCCCCAAATCTATTTATTTATTTTGGAATAAATTTAAAAAAAATTTTTATTATAAAGATATGGGGTACAATTAAGGTTTAGGTACACAAATGATGATTATGTAGGTACCCTTGTTGATGAGGTATGCCCCTCCCTCCCCTAGCAGTTTCTCTCAACTCCCAGTCCCATCCCCCATCCCTGGCAGTTTCCCATCACTGCCAATCCCTTTCTTATAGTATTATAATTGTTCAAGGTCCACTTATGAGTGAGAACATATGGTCTCTGTTCTTTGTTTCTGTGATAGATCACTGAGTATGATTGACTCTAAATCCATCCAAGTTGCTGCGAAGTCCATATGTTTGTCCTTCTTTATGACTGCATAATATTCCACTGTGTATATGTACCACTTTCTTAATCCATTCCAGCTTCGATGGGCAAAATGACTGGTTCCAGGTTTTTGTTATTGTGAATAGAGCTGCAACAAACATATGTGTGTGGGGTATTTTTTTTTGCAGAATGATTTGAATTCGTCCAGGTATATTACCAATAGGGGAATTGATGGGTCATAGGAAGGTCAATTTCTAGTTCTTTCAGAAATCACTACACTGTCTTCCAAAGACATTGCGCTAGCTAGCTTGCATTCCCACCAACAGAATAGAAGTATTCCTTTTTCTCTGCATCCTCATCAGCATCTGTTGTTGTTTGTTTTATTAATGATGACCATTTTTACTGGGGTTAGGTGGTATCTCAATGAGGTTTTGATTTACATTTCTCTGATGATGAGTGAGGCCAAGCATTTTTTCATGTGTCTGTTGGCTGCCCATATATCTTCTTTTGAGAAGTGTCTATTCATGTCATTTGCCCACTTTTAAAAGGGGCTGTTTGTTTTTTTCCCATTCTGTGGGCCGTCTCCCTGCTTTCTTGATGGTTTCTTTTGCTTTGCAGAAGCTTGTTAGTTTGATAAGGTCCCACTTGTCTATCTTGTATCTTTTTTTTTTTTTTTTGAGTTGGAGTCTCACTCTGTCACCCAGACTGGAGTGCAGTGGCACACTCCCGGCCAGCAACCTCGACCTGCTGGGCTCCGGCGATCCTTCTGTCTCAGCCTTTCAAGTTGCCGGAACTACAGGCGTGGCACTACCATGCCTGGATGATTTTTGATTTATTGTAGAGATGAGGTCTTGCCAAGTTGCCTGGGCGGGTCTCGAACTCGCGGGCTCAGGCAATCCACTTGCCTTGGCCTCCCAAAGTGCTGAGATTACAGGCTGAGCCACCAAGCCCTTTCTTATTTCTTAAGGCATGGGCATTTAGGGTTCTGAATAGGAATTGGTTGCCAGTTACAATTTCCATAAGGGTGTGTCCTATGTTTTCTAAGATTCTTATAGAATGAGGTTTTACATATAGGTCTTAGAGTTCCAAAATTTATTATAGGCTAAGTAATTTTTTTTTTTTTTTTGAGTTGGAGTCTCACTCTGTCACCCAGTCTGAAGGGCAGTGGCACACTCCCGGCCACTGCAGCCTCGATCTGATGGGCTCAGGCGATCCTTCCACCTCAGTCTTCCAAGTAGTTGTAACTACAGGTGCGCGCTGCTACGTCTGGCTATAGGCTAGGTAATTGCAGCATTTTTCAGAAGTTTACCAAATAAATTTCAATTTGTTAAAAAAATCTAGCAATTTTTTCCATCAAATCAAATAAAAAAATAGCAAAAATATAAATAAATCAAGCACATAAGGAAATATGCAAATTTTTATTTAAAGAATCTTCTAAATCAGACAACATTGATGGTTTTTCATTTATCCATCCACTTAAAGTATATTAACTGCAGTGTTTCTTAAACTTTGGGGCAGGGAGTATGAGAGACATGATTTTTTTTCCAAAACCTAGAAAATACTTAAAATTCTCTATCACCTGAATGATTCTTTATAACCAAGTGTCGATACAACAATAAAATTTTCCAAAATTTTCTCAGTGAAAACTCAAGAGAGTTGAAATATCATGAAGTGTCATAACCCAGAGTCATTCAGAACACCTTGTAGTAGCCATGTGTACCATATTTGTATTGTGACCTGGGTACACCAACTTTATATACATCACTTATGGTAATTATAGAAGTAAACAGGCAGTTGAGAACTTTCCATATATGGCATTTAAAAAAATGAATGCTGTGCTATGAGGTGTGCTATTAAATTAATCAGCTTATCGAAACAAATGGTGATTTAAATTCACGTTCATTGTTAAAAGAAATAATAACCAAGACAATGATGATGGTTCAAATAATTGCCAACAGTAACTGTCAAATAATGATAATACTCAAAATGTTAAGACTCAAATTGGTAGGTAAAAAAGGAAGTGGAAACAGATTGTTAAAAATTGTAAGCATGAAACCAGTTTTGATAAAACATTACCTGCTGTATGTTGTCAGTACAAATTGCATTGACTCTGTAAATTGGTGTGCACTTAAGCACATTAGGTTTCATCTTAGAGCTTTGTATATAAATTCAGACTTAGTTAGTTTTCGAGATAGGTGCAAATCAATAATATTAGAAAATGCATTTTTGAGTTAATGTTAATGACTCTCTTTTTAAAAAAATGGTTTTCAACTTTAAAAAGTATGTTTTTATTACTTCATTTGGAAAAATATCCAGACATTGCACTAGTCCCTAGGGATATAAAGATGTAAAATACCTGAACAGACTCCTCCAGAGGAACACAGAGTCTGGGAGTGAAAGAGGGAACAGACACGTGAAATACAATGTAGTATGAAAAAAAGCCTGGAAGAGGGAGAGACTAAAATATACTTTTTCAGTTTGGAAAAAACCGAATGAACAAAAGTTAATGTCTTTTTTTAAAGCTATTAACAAGTATACTGCAGGGTAACTTTCCCCAATCATCTTCTGTTTTACTAGGAAACTAAAGTGAAAATTGTAATCTGTCTGCTGTAGAACACACCAGAGCATGATCGCAAACTGATTACAGACTTGTAGAATTGTATCAGCATCGATTTATAAGGTAGAACCCTGCAGCATGTCAGTGTGGTGCCGCTTCTTAAAAGTCGCACTCTGCTCTTGTATTTGATTCCAGGGCAATCCCAGGACAGCTTTCGCATGCTGCCTTTATGACAATCAGGTTGAGGCTTTGGAACCTTCAGAGGTTTCTGCAGAACCATGTCGGGGGACTTGAAGGACACTGAGATTCTTCACTAAGAAAAAATGCAGTTAAGGGAATAAAATCAGCTAACCACTCCCTACATTGCAAAATTTTATTTTTAATCTTACAAACACATCTTCTCAAAACAAAAGTAACTTTGTATCACATCCATGGAAGAAGACTGTTAATTTTTGCATTACAAGAAAATTATTTTTCAAAAGTGTTTTCAGATAAAAATACAACAAGCTTTCTAGGGTAAAATGGTATAATTAAGTCATATGATATTGCATCTGTTGCTTAAAACATTTGGTGTGCTTGTTCTTTAATTCTTTCATTCATCCATTCATAAGATCCATCCATTTATATTTGCTGAATCCCAACTGTGTGCCTGGCACTGTAGTTAGCTGCACGACGTGGAGAAATGCAGTAGTTGATAACTATAACCTTAACAAAACTCAGTGCATTAAAAAAAAAATCCTAGCCGGGCTCGGTGGCTCAGCCTGTAATCCCGTGCCTTGAGAGGCTGAGGTGAGTGGATTGTCTGAGCCCGCGGGTTCGAGACCCGCCTGGGCAACTTGGCGAGACCTCATCTCTACAATAAATCAAAAAATTAGCCGGTCATGGTAGCACACGTCTGTAGTTCCAGCTGCTTGGAAAGCTGAGGCGGAAGGATCGCTGAAGCCCAGCAGGTCGAGGCTGCGGTGGCCGGGAGCGGCCACTGCACTCCAGTCTGGGCGACAGAGTGAGACTCCAACTCAAAAAAAAAAATCCTAACTCCAAAATGAGGTACTTTTTTATTTACAGAATCTCTTGCTGTTTTCTAAGTAAATCAGTTCAAAGATGCACATGTTTTTCCAGATTTTAGTTTGACAAAAGTAGTAACTGAGGTGGCCATGGAGCGATGCCATTATGAAGCTTCGCAATTTCAGCTGAGACACTCAGGAGACGTTTCTGTCCTTTGACCTTTCCACCCGGCTAAGTGATAGAACTCCCCTGCACAGAGCACAGGTCAGCCATCTCTAACGCTGCACAAATATCATTCAAGAGCAAATACTCTGTCGTCCAACTTGATTACATGGAAATTGGTTTTGTACAATAGAAACCCTTTTGTTCAGACTACTATGGCCTCCTACGGTGTAACTTTCTTTAGGGAGTTAATAGACTAGGGATGGATTTTGAATTTCACACACATACACAAAAGCCTCATTACCATTTGCATTTGTGCATGGCTAACAAAAATTAGCAGGAGCTATTGCAAATCATTAAAACCTAAAAATGAAACTGAACTGAGGTGAGAAAAGCCTGTTTTCTTAAAGCCCATTTAGTATGGATTAAAGTTAATTATAATAGGATATTCCAACCCATAAAGAATAATTGGACTTTCTTTTTCAGATATTCAGGAAAGTAGATATCATCATGGTTAATTTTAAAGCTATTTTTAACATTTGGGTTTTGGGGTGCTAGTTTGTCAAATATCCACCTCTAAAAAAATGAGTCTGAACTTAAAATGATTCTAATTCGATATGAATCAGAAACACTTTTCAGTCAGGAGAATAGGAAAAATGGAGATGAAGGGATAGAAAAACTTATATACCTAACTTCCTCAATTAAAAGTATCAAAGAACTTCTTACCCACCCAGAGGCCATGTAACCCCAGCATTCCCCTCTCCCACAGACTTTGGAAATGCTGCTGCCTTGCTGTCTCTTCTGGCCTCTCCATTCAAACCCCATGCCTATGGCCCCCTTGGCCTTCCTGGTTCCCTTACTCTCCTCCCGGCATGCCAGGATGCCTGGTATCTCCTCCAAGACTATGGGAATTACGGGCAGGGTCACAACAGCTGATGTCTTCCCTTTCCTTAGCTGGCTCTGTTTCACAGGCTCTCTCATTTCCCTCAACTTCAGCAGTGTTCATTCCAGTCACCTTAAGCCCTAATCCCTGCCTCAGCTCTTAGGTTTGGACTCAAGAGGAACACATCTGGGAAAGCCAAGGGACAGGGCTGAACCAGTTGGAGATTATGTTCCAGTTCTCCATGCGAGGAGGTTGGGACTGGGGTTTTTCTTTCTGTACTGTTAGGAGGCTTCTCCACCCCCCGCAAGTTGTTGTCCTTTGCTGCGATTCATGTGGATTTATAAATTTTTTCTCTTTTACTCTATTCCTGCCATTTTGTCTGTATTGCTTGCAGTGAGTAGCAAGAAAAGGATATATTGAGGAGCCAGTCAAAAGTAGGTGAATCTGGCATTTAAATGTATTAAGACATTAAATTAAGCACGTAGGCCTGAGGGATTGCAAGGAGGGTAACTGTAAACTGCTGGTGTCACAGTCTTAAATCTGCATTCTGTATTATAACCAAGTTCACCAGCTTTATCACCTTGCTGTCTCTTTCCAGGCCAGAGACAGGTCCAGGCCAGTGGTGATCTTTTCTGGATGTTGAATGGATGCACACATGTTTAGCATAAAGCTCGCCCACCATTTTTCATTGTCTTAGATCCTGGAAGGATGTTGGATAATTGTAGAAACCATACATGTGGCATTTGCCAGATTAAGGACATTGGCATTTGCATTAGTTCACTTATAAAACTCTTCATGAGCGGTGTGTATAGGGGCTTTTCAGTCCTGCACATTAAATTGTGTTTATTACTGAACTAATAAACATACAATAACTTGAAGTATACAATTTGCTAAATGTTGACATATGTATGCACCTGTGAAACCATCACTACAATCAAGACTGTGGCATATGAGTCAGCTCCTAAAGTTTCCTCATGCCCTTTTGCCCAGCACACTAACATATTGAGCTCTCTTTTCATGGAAGTAACCATCCAACTTCATTCTCCAAAAGGGACCACGGGCCATGGCATTGGTTCAGTTACATACGAAGTCCTTAGACCTCAAGTTCCTAAGTTCTTCCCCTTGCCACATGGTACGTGGCTCAAAATGGTTTGGCTTATTCCATTAAGGAAGTGTGTGTGTACATACACATATGTGTGTATTTGGTCACATACATATGTACACACCCTGACAATGCATATGATATGTACTAGAATTAGTTGTTTCTTCCAAAAAATAAGCTACCCTTTTAACTAAAGTCAATTTTCAGAAAGATTTATTTTCACTGAAATGTGTCTTCTTTTCACCATGTGGAACCAACCTTTCTGGCACCTTCTAGTTACAGGCTTAGATACTCTATTCATAGAATTCCAACTAGCCATTCCGATTATTATAAAGTAGTCAACAGCATGGGGCTGGAAGGACACAAACAGGATCTGAACAATTAACTCCTGTCAGTCTTGCAGTGTGAAAATTGAATGATAACACTCACAACAGGGGCATTGGGCTCTGTGAACTAAGAGCATAATGCTGCCAGCCATGCAGTTCCTGGACACCACAAAACCCTGGCTCCCGTGGAGACTGCAATCATCCAACCAAGCCCTTCAAAAACAATTGTGTTCTGTTGCATCTTTTTACAAACCACACAACTGTGGTTGAATAAGGGAAGTTTCTGTCTTTCCATATTTCTAAGCGTGACTTTGTTTTCCTTCATCACAGGTAGCATGACCTTAGCTGATAGAAAACACTGTCTATTAAGAAAAAAGACACTGCAGTATATGTCAGAGGATGCTAACTTTATGAAGAAAGTTCTTCCCTTGCCACCTGGCATCTGGAAGACGCATCAATCAGTCAGGACTTGCTGAGATCGGATGTAGTCATTTTCCTTCACCATGCAGTTGTCAGATTTGTAAAATAGTTTGCTTGAGCCTAAAATGAACGACTTCTATTCCAGTATGACTGTATGCCTAGCCTCATACAATACCGGGCCACTCACTTGTCCCATGAATATGTATTGAATTTCTACGATGTGTAAGGCATTGTGGGGCACATAAATATGAATATGACATAATGTGGGCCCCTCAGGGAGTTTACATCACTGCAGAAATGCATATGGCACTCAAGAGAACATTTAACTCTGATGATGATGAAAAAGGAGAGGTCTGGCAGGAAGGTTGGAGTTTGCTTTCAGACCCAAGGAAATTCAGATGAACGAGGCAAGGTCTTTATTTTTATTAGCCACTCTCTCTCTGTAACCTTCTCAGATATCTTTTGTTACATCTATAAGGCTTGCTTTTTTTTGCATGTCTCTTTCCTCAACTAGACAGAGGCCCTTTAATGTCATGGATAACATTATCTTTTCTATCTTGGCATCAGCACATACTAGGTGGTCTTACTGTGACTGAATGAAAGAGCAGAGTAGAAAGGAGATTATCTTCAGTGCATGAGTTTGAGGCCAGCCTGGTCTTAGAAGATGTATTCTAGGGAAAGCTAACAGTGTCCTACTGTCCTTTCTGAGGAAGGACTCTAATTTGCTGCCTCATTGTATATACTTTTGCAAGCACACAGAAAATCATAAAAAATAAATAACTGTCTTTTGTGGTCCTCTAATCAAAATAACTATCACGAAGATTCTGGTCTGTTTTTTGTCTCTTTTATGTGATATTACATAAGTACTCTGTGTATACATTTAATATTTTATACTCAGAATGCATTCTGTACACATTTAATATTTAATACCACTTCTATATATGTATACCTAACCAACACTTTGATGATGATATTTATTCCCCTTTCTAATATATTTTTATTAGCATAGACCCATATATAAAAGGGACGGGCTAAGCTTAAATTCTAAAAGAGGCTCATTCATTTTTAATCCACTATCAAGTATACTTAATTTTTAATCATCTTCTTCAAAATGAAATTGAAGCCAGATTAAATACTATGTTATAGTTTCTATTTGGGGAATACATCATGGCACACTAACCCAGGATATTCAGCTCCCATTTGACCCCTGGGTGGGGGTCTATCCTCCAAAAATGGCAATAATACCATCTGGGACATTTTCAGTAAATACCAAAGACCAAGCCCTTGATCCCTAATAGACACAGAACATTCAGAAGAAATAAGGTAGCTTAGAAAAGCTCTGAAGTGCTCAGTTGAAAGATGGAGTTTTTAAACAAACAGAACAATGTTCCATCATCATAAAAAAGAACAAAATCATGGCCTCTGCAGCAACATGAATGCAGCTGGATGGCTCCATCATACCAAGTGAGCCATCACAGAGACAAAGAACTGAATACCGCACATTCTCACTCTTAAACGGGCC
Organism: Carlito syrichta; assembly: GCF_000164805.1. Classification (NCBI taxonomy): domain Eukaryota; kingdom Metazoa; phylum Chordata; class Mammalia; order Primates; family Tarsiidae; genus Carlito; species Carlito syrichta. The sequence goes on along the minus strand of NW_007233456.1, from coordinate 77,549 downwards.
CTGATCACTGGTCACATGACCACAAGGGTGGGATCAGCAGACACTGGACACTGTCAGAGGAAGGAGGGAGCAGGGAGGGAGGAGGAGCACATGGCAACACACTGGATACCAGGTCCACTATCAGGGGAGTGAGGACCCACTAGAAACCTAAATTTCACCCGCATGAAACTTACTTATGTCGTAAATCCCCACTTGCACCTCACAACTCTAAAATAAAAAATAAACAATACAGCATGTCATCCTTCCCCCAGGCGTTTTATAAAATAAGTATACTTTTATCAAGTCCCTTTCTACAATAGCTGTCCCTGCTTGGTCTGCCTCAGGTTATCACCTCCATTGCAAAGCCCATCCTGCTTAAGGTACTAGTGGGCACTCCCTCATTGGTGCCTTCACTATTCCTATACTTGATTTGACTACCATTTCACAGACATCTGTACACATTCAATTGATTTTATGTCTTTCTGTTTCCCCTCTCTTCAACAAAAGAGTATCACGTTTATTTTCATATTCCTGCTGTCTAGCATAGCATCTGGCACACAGTAGGCACAATTGCTGTTTGTCAATGAATGGCTGACTGAGCGAGAGCCTTTAGGTGGACAAAATTTAGAAATATGGAGTGAAGGGGATAGGGAAGTCCCGCTGTGTGAACCCCACTGAGTTCTGAGCTCCAAGAATTGTTGTTTTAACAATTCTTGATATGAGATCTTGCCTTCCTGCCTCATTATGGGATCTAGGAATTCCAAAACTATTTTCTTTTCTTTGTTTTATTTTGCTTTTTAGAGAAAGTGTCTCACTCTATTGCCAAGGCTGAAATGCAGTGGTATGATCATAGCTTATTGCTCACTGCATCCTCAAACTCCTGGGCTTAAGTGATCCTCCCATCTTGGCCTCCCAAAGCATTGGGATTACAGGCATGAGTCACTGCACTAGGTCCCAAACCATTTCTTAGTGTTTTTATAAATCAGTCACAGTCCCTGGAGCTTGCCTATTGGATGGGCACTCAGTCTCTTACTGTCGCTTTCGATGTGGAGGCTGGCCCCTCAGCAGGGGACCGTTCACTCAGACTTTCCTCTTTCCTTGATTTTTTCCATTTCCCCTTGAATACTCTAAACTGGGGGAAAACGTCTAAGACCTGCATTCTTGCCAACTTCATCTCCCTCTGGCCTATTCATTGCTAAACATTGATATTTTCAAACAGGGTTTACCAGAAAAAAAAAAAAGGCTACAGGAAATTTGCATGGCAAAGGTACACAAATCATTTTAGGCATGCAAATTATTGTTTTTAGAAGAATAAAAGGCTGTAAATATTTTGAGAAGTGGGCCCCTAGTGCCTCTTAAGTATTCTAAACTACACTGTGTGCTTCATAATTATGTAATATATAGAATACCAGCTGCTTTGAATGGTACTCTGGAGGCTTGGATGGTATTGGAAAGCTCTCCTCCCCCAGTGAGAGCCATAATCTAGCAAGCATACCGTGAAGCCACATCCAATTGACATTGAGTTGCTGGATTTTAACACACTTTAAAACAGATGTTAAGTCTGTGTGGTGTGGTTGCAGAGAAACGTATTGTTGTCTAAAAAAAAATAAGGGTCTTACAAAGTTGTATACCTGTAAAATGTATTAGTATTTATCATCTCATTAACATCTGTCTATAGGGATACACAGGTTGTATTTGGATGTGTGTGAATATACTTATATATTACATATTTAAATATTTATATATTTGCATTCAAATACACACATATGTTTACTTAAAAGACAAAACCCTAGCTGTTACTTTTCAACTATAACAAAGAACAGAGACACAGTTGAGCTTCTGGAGAAAAAAAAGTATACAGCTTTCCATTGGACCTTATACCTGACACAACTATAGACATCTTTCTGAAGTCTTCATAAAAAGATGGGTTAACTATTTATCACCTTAAAAATCCCCCTCCCAGTTGCATAGACCCTGAAAAATATGACCCATGTAAGAACTTTAACTAAAGAGAGAAAAACGATGGGGAAAAGAATGAGGTGTAGACATTTGACTTCTCCTTCTAGGAGTTCACACATGGTCAAGTCCAACAAGGAAACAGTAGTTTTTACAAAATGATGTTTAAAAGACAGAGGTAAGAAGTTAAAGTTCCCATCGCCTTCACAATTAAAACATAGACATGACTCTGTAACCATCAAGTTCCCCTTGGAAATCACTGGTGCTCAGTTCAAAAAGTTCATTCCGCAATTTCTTTTAGAAAAACTGTTAGTTGTCCCTACAGGCTAGAGCGAAAGAAGGCCAATGCGTCTTTAAGAAGAAAATATGAGCTTTATTCTTGAAAGTCAAGTCACTCAGAGCTTAATTTGGCTAAAGTAGATACAGGCATTAGAGTTTGACTGTGGTATATTCCAGCTGTATAACTTACTAAGTGGGTGACTTTAAACAGGCTGCTTGACTTTTGTGAATCTTGGTTTTCTCATCTGTCAAAGGGCAACAATATATATTCTGGAGAGAGAGAGAGAGAGAGAGAGAGAGAGAGAGAGAGAGAGAGATGGTTCTTGCATTTTAAGGGGGAAAAACACACAAACAAGTTCATAGACTTTACTATAATTTTCCAACTTGGTAGTCACTATTTCTGATCAAAATTCTATTTGAGTTTGAGCAGAACAAATGTACTTAGAAGACTGAGTCTGATAAGTAAATAACTTGCAGAAAGTCAAAGACATTACAGAGAACCACAAGCGGGAACACGTTCTATGTATCTCATGTATACCTCTGCCTCCCTTCTTTCCTATCTACCTGTGTTTCATTGAAAAAGTCCATGCCCTGGCTTTAATTTAACAGAAGCAATGATATTTGACAATTTAAAAAGATATTACAAAGGACAGATCAGGCGTGCTTGTCTACTGATTTAGTAGCATTATTCTTGAAATTCTAATCATTACTCAGTTTTAGTGGTGCTGATATAATAACAATATTGGAAATGGATTTGTGTTCTTCTGCCACTGCCCATTACCAGCAGTGTGAAGGCAATCAGATTAATAGAAAATGAGAGGCCGATATTGACAAAGGAATTAAAAAACAATCATTTTGAATGGCAATGTTTCATAGTTTACCAGCATTTTAAAGCTACCTTTTATATTAATGACATATACTATCATAGTTATATCAAATTAGAAAGCCATATGCTTCTCCCTATATAAAAACAATCTCACAACCTTGTTTTTATTCAACAAATAGTTATCAATAAATACAGGCACTTTTCTAGAGTTGTGCTTTTTCTTTCTCTGCACAGAGAAGTTTTGTGAACCCATCATCTAGTCCAGGGTAGCAAGCTGCAGCCTCATGGGCTCTGTCTCACCTACAGATACACTTTATTTGGTTTGTACAGGGTTTTTAAAAATTTGAGCCAACATTTTCAAACATGCAGATATCACATTTTTACAAAACTAGATCACCTATTTCTTTAAAAAATCAAAACTGCTGGTAACACTGGGCTTATGTTCACATATGGCAACGATGATTTAGGGCTGAAATAGTGCATGAGCTCTCCTGCTCACCATACCCTTCCCCTATGCGCATACCACACACAGACACAGACACACACACACAACCACACTAACACATGCATATTTTTAAAAAAGTCAGCCGGGCTTGGTGGCTTAGCCTGTAATCCTGCGCCTTTGGGAGGCTGAGGTGAGTGAATTGCCTGAGCCCGCGGGTTCGAGACCTGCCTGGGCAACTTGGCGAGACCTCATCTCTACAATAAATCAAAAAATTAGCCAGGCATGGTAGCGCGCACCTGCAGTTCCGGCTACTTGGAAGGCTGAGGTGGAAGGATCGCCGGAGCCTGGCAGGTGGAGGGCGCGAGCGGCCACTGCACTCCAGTCTGGGTGACAGAGTGAGACTACAACCAAAAAAAAAAAAAAAAAACAAGAAACAAAAAACGAACCCTGTGAGACTTGGGATCTTCCAAGGTGAGCATTTGAACTTGCTGCCCCAGTTCCATATAACCTTAGACTTTTCCTTCAACATAAATACTTATCACTGTATTTCCTACTCCATCACAGATCAGAAAATTTTATCTCAACAAAACACATTCTTGACAGGGAAGTGGGCGGTGGAGGTGGGGGAGAAAAGCTGGGCGGTAGGGGATAGACACAGCATCAATAAGGGCACCTGATCTCAAACCAGGTGAAGTGGGAACCAAAGGGAGGCCCAAACTTTACCAGTACAATGACCACTTGTATACCTAATCCTGAGTCCCCATCTTAAAAAAAAAAAAGAAAAAAGAAAAAACATACACATCTTAAAAAAAAGAAAAGAAAAGAAAAGAAAAACACGAAAAAAAACCCAACACATATTCTTCTCGTCAAATTCCATGATTTGCTCAATTGGTTTTCCTCAGCCTCTCTGAAATATCTGAACCCATTCATCAATGCTGCTTTTTGGAGTCACCCTCTGGCCTGGGCTTCTTGGGCCCAGTTTGGTTCTCATCTACCGCCCTTCTGTACTCCTCAGAGTCTTCAGGCATGGATATTCTTTGTTCTCCTCTCATCTCTCTGTGGAAATCAAATTTTGTATCTCTTCTCCAGTGTTTACTACCATATCAGTCAATTCCATCATCTAAGTGACCCTCCATCCCCCTTTATGGCACTCCATGGCCATGAGCACCATCCACACCTTTTGTGTGCTCCAAAGCAACTGATTATGCCCTGAAAGCCACGTTCCTCCATTCAAGTCTATCCTGTGGAGTAACCATGGGCGAATCTTCCTAAAGCATGGATGTTTGTTCAAAAGCTACCCATTATTCCATACTGCCTAATGAAAAGTTCCTTAGCTTGAGGCTAACGTAATGATGTGACCTCAGTACTACTTCTTGGCGGGGCTCAGTGGCTCAGCCTATAATCCCAGTGCTTTGGGAGACTGAGGCGAGTGGATTGCCTGAGCCCACAAGTTTGAGACCCGCCTGGGCAACTTGGCGAGACCTCGTCTCTACAATAAATCAAAAACTAGCTGGGCATAGTAGTTCCAGCTACTTGGAAGGCTGAGGTGGAAGGATCGCTGGAGCCCAGCAGGTCGAG